>NC_034411.1:22838713-23122044 GCF_002078875.1 Numida meleagris
CCAGCCCCGCCGCCCAGGGAAGCCGAGGCCGAGGAGGGGCGGCGGCGCCGGGAAAGTTGTGCCGGGCTCTGTCAGCGGGCTGGTCGGCTCCGGGCAGGCTGAGGGTTAACCGGGAAGTTCACGCTCTCGCACAGCGAGCTCCGTGGAAACTTGCCGCTCTGGTCGCTGTTTTTTTGCCACTGCTAGTCTTAAGCTGTCCCTTTCTTTCCCTGTTAATTCTGCAGAAGGGTTCTGGTGGCGTTCCTTCCCGGCCCTGCCTCCCCTGAGCTGGGAATGTGCGTTACATTGCACCAAAACGTTCCCTTGCGGGGAAGGATTTCGCGTCTCGAGGACGGAGGCGCGGTGCGCGCGGCTCCTGCGGCGCTCCGTGTGAGCTCAGGGAGGTACTGTGAGAAACCATGGCTGGGGAGAGAGAAACCGAAACGGGGTGGTGAGGGCCTACTTCTGCCTTCAGAAGAGAAGGAAGAAGAAAAAAGACAAAACTCTCCCTGGTTATGGCTGCAACAGAAATAGGGCTGTGGCGTGTTAGCGTTTCTATTTCAGCCCTACGTTGTAATGGTTACCAGCAGCCTCATTTCATTTTTATGGTCATCCTGGTTTCCTGGTTGCATGACACTTCCATTGGGCCGCTGTTCTTAATAATTTAACCTTTTATGAGATTGTTTTGATTTACAGTGCAGATTAGAGCAGACTGAAAAAGCATGATATCACCCGCTGGCTGTTAGCTCCTCTGCGCCTCATGCAAAGGTCTCCGCTGTTTAAGATGTCAGGAGAGAGGTCTCATTTTCCTTCCCCAGCCAGCCAGTCATTTTCTAATTTTATTTTTACTTAAGTGAAAAATCGCATTCAGATACTGTAACTTTGCCGTGCTGAGCTGTGCAGAATCTACGCTGAGTTTTGGATTCAATGGATAGCTTGTTTGCTCGCTGGAGTCCCAAGTCACATAAACTATGTTGAAAATAGAATTAAAACCACAGCTCGACATGTGCCTTGCCTCTGTTTGTTTTTTTGTGTCTAGTCTGAAGCCCAGAATAGCCTATATTGCTTGCGATTTCCAAAATGACTTCTGAAAATAAGCTGTGTGATATAACAGTCTATATAGCTTTCTCTCAGCATCTCAACTTATTCAACTGATCAATGCAAACAGATCCGTGTTGAGTTGGTGAGGTGGTACTTAGTTTACCTAAAGCTTGCAGGCTTGAGTTGCAATTCTCAAAGCAAAAGCAAACGTATAGTATAATTTAAATTTGAACAAAGGATCATTATCAGGCCGCCGCCTGACATGCTGCGAGCTCGGCCTGCGTTGCTCTGCCATAACAAGTACATACATAGAACTTTTGAATGAAGGCAAGTAGGTTATTAGCTTTGGACAATATTTCAAGAAAAATGTGGGGGCTGGCTGTAGCTATACCACATTCTTTGTACTTATCCTGCAACTTATGAATTGGTCTTCATCAAAAGCCCTAATTGATGTTCTCCATTTTCCTGATCCTTCTAATCTTCGAGGGTTTGAAGACCAAGTTTCCCGGTTTCAAATAACAAATCACATTCCTATTTCCAGTATTAAACCTCAGAAGAACTCTACAAACTTGTCATGATTTTGCTTAACAGCATTTTGGCCGCAGTAACTGGCAAGTATGTGAGTGCTGGCCAAGTACCCACTGCCAGCCTGCTGCCAGCCTGCCTCCAGCCTGAGAAGATCTGCTCCCTCTTCCCTGCCTGACCCTGGTGAGCGGGTCCGGCTCCCCAAACCAGACGGCCATTCCCTCTCTTGGGCTGGTTTCCTGCTGGCTCTGTGGTCAGCGGGGGCTGGAGCTGCAGGATGCACAGACAGAGCTGGCTGGGAAGACTGGGGCAGCCGCTCGCTGCAGCGAGCTGTCAGGGCAGCTCGGCTGTCTCCCGAAACCTCCCACCACTTACAAACAACAGAGAAGCAGCAAATGTCTTACGGTAACTGCTATCACTCTGTCAGATTTTTGTCAGAGATTAATGAATTTTAATTTTTACTAAGCAGAGCTGTTTCAGAAATGAAAGAAGTGCAGAAGTTGGGAAGCGACAGAGGTCTCTGATCATTCTTCTGGTTAATTCCTCTCTGATACAGGATTGCTGTGTCATTATGTTCCCAAATGCCTTCAGTTTTATTAGTAGGCTTTGCCTTGAATTTGTGGGCTTTCCAAGAAAGTCTGCACTAAAGAAAACAGAGCGTGGTTGTGGTAGAAGGCAACCAACCCTCATTCAGCGGCTGGAGCAGTGGAAATACATCCCTTAAGTCTCCTTAGTGAATCACATCTACGTGAGTGTCGCTGGTCAGAGGCACAGCAGCCAGATCCTCAGTTTTGAATGACTGCTTCCAAGCTGAATTTTGAATTGCAGGCATTATCTTAAAAAATAAACAAATGAATTAGATCTTAATTATCAAGTTGGTTGGGCAAAACTAATGGTAGGTTTAAGTTTGTTTCGACCTGGAGTTTTGGGTTGTTTAGCATACTGATACAGAATTCAATATTGAAAGCAAGTTCGGTCTCAGAATCTGACATCCTACATAATGTGGGCTGTGGCATTTTAACTAAGATTAGAACTTGTGAGTTAATTTTCCCAAGAAAATAGCCAATGTGGAGATTTCAAGAAAAGATTGCCCCCTACCACCAGTTGTTTCAGTGTAATTATCAGCTGTCTCATGGCTAGATGTTTGAACCTGAGTGTTCATTTTGACTTGTCAGTTTTCCAGCATGACTTTGCTGGTTTTTTTTCTCTTTAAAGTCAGTTTGGAATTGTCTGAATTGATTTAGTCAGTCATTTACCTTTGTCTTTTCCCTGTTACAAATGAGAAACACCAGGGCCTCACAGAAGTGACACTAATAGGGTAAGAAAGGTTTGAAACACTGAATACGTGTTTTCTGTGATAGCATTCGCTGTGCAACCAAAGGGAAGTAGGCACAGAATCCCATATACTTGAATACAGGAAAAACAAATGATGGTTGGCAATGGTTTTTCTCAGAGATCAGCAAGTATAATGCTTGCAGCTCCTCTTCTGCCTCTGTCTTCCTTGCCTTTGTGGGTGCTGAAGTGCAATCTTCTCTACTGCTGCTTCGCTCCACAGGAAGCAAAGGGCATTGAGAGCTTCCAGGGAACAGCTTTGGCTCTTTATTGCCACTTCTTATGACTTCCATTGCAAATTGGGAAAAAGTGGTCTTTGAAACTCACAGAAGCCATTTCTGGTGAGTGGGCCATCTGGAACCACACTACGTTGCTACAACTGAGGCCCTGCTGTCCCCTGCATAAGTCAGTTCCCAGTGCGTGGCTTTGCTGCCAGCTGGCACCACTGTCACTACTGCTTGCTCCCCCTGGTGAGCCAGATTGATGCCCAGCACTGGTGGGAGGCCCATGCGATTTTCCCTGAATTGCCTCTCTGAATCAGCCGAACAGACAGCGGGTGCCCAAAAGTGGGATTTGCAGCAGCGCTGGTTTAAATTGCCTTTAATTGGCATGGAACCACAGCTGCCGTCTTATCCAGCAGATAAAATGCTTTATAAAATGCTCTAATGTTAGTCCAAGCAGGGAGCCACCATCTTGGTAGGGAAAAGTTTTATTTAAAAAAAAAAAGCAGTGATTAAAAGCAATGCCCCCAACACACCTCTGTGACTACAGCTCCCCTTGCATGCACCACAGTTGGCTCTATAAGTCCACAGACACCTGTTTTCTCTTGCCTTGCACCTCACAGGGTTTTTACCATGTCTCAGTGCAGTTTGTGTACAAGTACATTGCTCCGCTGCTCCTCCAGGAGCTTTGAGCTGGCTCTGGGTGACAGGGGCACTGTGGAATAGGGCACCTGGGGGGTGGAGCAGCTTTCAGTGGGACCCCAACCTTCGATTTCCTGTCTGTAGATTCATCTGTTTGCGGGGATGCTCTGAAACAAAGCAAGGCACAAAGAGTGCTTCAGCATGTTTTGGTAAAGAAGCTGCAGATATGCAAATCAGAAATAGTGCCGAGTCAGAGATTTTTTTTCAATGACTTTATTACTGTTTTGCAAGCACGCAAGAGCTGTAGGGAGGATCATGAAATAGAAGCATTGGGAGTTTTAAAGGGGACATTTTGTTTTCTTCGCTGTGCATCTGTTCCTGTTTCCCCCAGAAGAGCCCCGTGTATATGGACATCCCATCGGGAATAACATGGGTATGCACGTGTGTGCACGAGGTGCAGTGACCACCCTGCAGATGACATCCCAGGGAGTAACTTTCATGTTCATGTGGCTTTTTCACACACTAGGGAAAAAGAAGTGTTTTCTTTTATGTATGTATCTATACATTTACAAATGTATATGACATATGCATATCATATAAATTGTGTAAGCTTATACGTTGTGATTGCATAAACATATAAAACGCATTTATCTTCATAAAAATAACACAACTGAAATTTTTAAAATAATTTCTAGATTTTAAGTTGATTTTGTGGTTTGAACCATATTAAAGTCTGCTCACTCTGTTACAGCTTTTTGTATCAGTAGATCTGAGAGGGTCTTGGAATTAAGGGCCCAATAAGGGCCCTTTCCCCATTTTTCAGGTGGATAAAGTGGGGAACAGAAGCAGTCCAGCATCACCCTGGAAACTAGATCCTGAGGTAAAGCAAGAAACAAAGTCTTCTAAGTGTTTTTATGGCTGTATGTCCAACTCACAGAATCATAGGGGTTGGAAGGGACCTCTGGAGATCATTGAGTCCAACCTCCCTGCAAAGCAGGCTCCCTACAGCAGGTTGCACAGGTAGGCATCCAGGTGGGTCTTGAATACCTCCAGACGAGGAGACTCCACAACCTCTCTTGGCAGCCTGTTCCAGACCTCCATCACTCTGGGAGTAAAGAAGTTCTTCCTTGTGTTAGTATGGAACTTCCTGTGTTCCAGTTTCTGCCTGTTGCTGCTTGTTCTGTTGCTGCGCGCCACAAAACTCGAGGTGTGTGGAGCTTTGACTGACACGCAAGAAGTAGTTTCATCCTCCTGGCTATGCATGCCCTCCTGGTGGTAGAAGTTGAGAACTGCTACGTGAAGAAACGCATCTAAATGCTCTTCTGACAGAAAGAAATACAAAGTCTCATTTGCAGACAAAGATTCTATTCAGTTACGGTGGGAAACTGTCTTTACGGAGATTCTGATAACTCGAAATCCAGAGAAATGCAGTTGCAGATTTAAAGTTGAATCTCCTCCGACTTCTGCTGAATGCCCCCACTAGTCCTTGTGAACCAGGCTTGCTTGGCTTTAAATTCCTGTTGTGGAATTTAATTGACAGAAAGAGGCTTGAGTATGGCTTATTGCACAGAGCTGTGTTAATTTATAAGGTGTTTGTTGTATGGGAGAAATACTTTCTGAGTATGAGAAGGAAAAATTAAGCTGATTGTATGCAAAAAAAATTTAAAGATAAAAGGTAAACAGCCATGGAAAAGATCGGTGATGGGAGCAGAGGAAAGCCTGGCATCTTAACTTTAAATTACAGTTAATCTAGGTCATTTTCTGTAACAGAAGGATAATATCTCAATACAGATATGATTAAGTCAGTGTGATTCCCTACCACAACGTGTAACACGTCCAAGTCCACACTGACAGCAGAGATCAAGATTAAAGTTTTCCAGTATATATGGCGAATTTCAGTCCAGTCACAACGGTGTTATTTTTTTCAGGATCTTGTCCTTTCTAAGTGGATACAACACTGTAAATAGCGCACTATATATTGTCTGGAAAGAGCATCTAATCAGAACTATCATTGTAATTATATCACCCTTCTTTCATCGTTTTATCGATTTTCTATTCCATATTCCTCAGCATCAAAGTGTGTTATTTTGCTGATTTTATGAATCTGAATATACTCGATGTCTGTTTTGGTGAGAGAGTTTAAAAGAAAGCAGTCTTCCACATGTTCTTCTCTGGGCTTTCCCATTCAGAACTGTAACCTGAATTTTTAAACTAGTTTGTAATAGTCGTATTTGCTAGTTACTTCTAGCTCTCTCTATTTCTGACATACGTGAGCATGGGTAGATATGTAAGGATGCAGATGTCATGATTTTAAAAAATACTGTTAACTAGCAAGTCTAGACTATAACTGTATATCCAGTGTATATACAATATACATGTTTATAGATACTGATGTAGGGTACTATACATCAAATTGAAATAAGCAATATTGGTTCACATATTTTCATAGTGATGGAAATGCACTTACAGTAGAGAATAAGCACATTTACATTTCTATGTCACTGTTTTTGTTTGATTGCCCCAAAACACTTGAGGAGCCAAGTCCTGCACTGAAAAACAGAAAGCAGAGAATGCAGTGGAGTTACTGTACAGATGCAGAGAGGCTGGGAGCTTGGAGAGACCCTTGCAGAGCAGGCTAAAGAGGAAAAGCAATTTGTTCTATAGCTGTGGAATTTTTCCCAGCAGTAGATGATTAGTAAATAGTCTTACTGTAAAATGTCTTACTGTACATTTTCTGATGTGCAAATTTTGCTTCTAATGATGAAGAAACTGCCTCCATCCTATTTAGATGGCGTGTGACTCTCCAAATAAGTGTGGAAGTTGGGAAACGGAGCAGAATTTCCTCAAAACAATCTCTGTGCTGTGCTCGAAATGCGAAAGGTTGGGGCGAGCTTCAGTTTGTGAAACAAAACATCTCAGACTGTTGAGTCTTTTCCGTTGCAAAGAGAGGTAATGGTGCAAACTGGGAGCAAAACTGTTTTCAGAGGGGGAAAAGAAAGACTCTCTCCCATATCACTAAAGTGGGGAATTTTCCTGAAAAAGCTTCTGAAGCTTTCTTCTAGCTCTGTGTAGTACTAACTTGCTTTCCTTTGTCTGAGAGCTCCCAGGGAACTCGCCAAAGATGACTGGGTAATGTAAGGGCTTGAGCCTCATCCCTTAGTCTGTGGTACCCACAGCATTGCTAGCTTGCCAGAAAAGCTTGAAATATGGGTAGTCACAAAGAGGGAGGGAAAAAAGGTTTCTCAATTCAACATTTGCTTTAGATGATAAGTTGGTCTGCATAATCCATTTCTCAGTATTCAAAAGTTTTAGCAATGGCAAGACATACATCCTTGATTTTCTGGTTCTGTTTTATAACATCTGTGCCCTGACATTGCACAAACATCTCCTCCAAGTCCCTCAGAAGCACAGGTACAACTCCTTGACTTTCTGTTTTGAGACCGGCGCCGCTGAATAATATGGGAGCTAGTGATAGCTGGAGATTGAGACATCGATAAGTCTTCTGCACCCCAGGGAGGGGCACCGCAGCTAGTTATACCTCCTGGAAATCCCCCAATGGGCAGTTGTGGGTGTATTTCACTTTCTTTGCTCTGCTTGAATGATGCGCTGGGAAGAAAGGAGTGTGAAAAGAAAAAAAAAAAAAAAACAGCCTAATGATTCATTCTGAACCTATTGCCTTCTTAAAATATGATCAGCCCAAGGAGTGAGTACAGGGTAGAGTGAGGCCTGTTCCAGACTTCTTCTAAGACTGTAATGTCAGAGGCTGTTCTTGTTTAAGCATCTGCTGAAACCTCTGGAGCCTGTGTTTAGTGGTTGGTCCCGTGTGGAGGTCCCTGCTAGGGATGTGCCTGTGTTTTTCCCTTGCTATTACAAGCTATCTGAAGATCTTGGACCTGTTCCACAATTGAACTCCAAGCATTTTTGTTGTCTATCTGACCTTGCAATATGATAGGCTGAAAACTTTTACTGCCTGGCTTTCTGCAAGGCTTGTTTCACAATCTGGGTAATGTAGGTTTCTCTGCTTCCCATTCCCACTTCTGTAATGTTTATCATATTCAATTGTATGTCTGGTTTGGTGCTCATTTCTGCAGCTTCTGCCTATGTTTCATGCAGTTCATCTTATCTGCAATTGCTATCTGCACTCTCAATCAGCTCATCTCTTTTTATTAGTGATAGACCTTGTTGGTTCGCATGTTGCGGATGCTTTAGGATGGTAACGTCTTGCCTCGCCAGCAAACAGATTTTAAGGCTGTGATAACATATATGTATGTTTGTCTGAGGGATGTGAAAACAATTTTGTGAGTGTTGTTTATGAAAACTGGGTTTTGCACAGCCTTGGTAGTTTTCACACGCTGCATCTGACCGCCCTCAAAGAAGTGACAAGTAGAGCGGATGGCATCGCAAGCCCCTTGTTTACGTCTGATTGTCACTAACTGAAAACAAAAATCCTCAGCTTTTCCCTTGCTGTGAGGACCACTGTGAGGATAGTTTTCTTTAAATGACCCTGCATTTTCTTTGCTCTTTTTTAACCTCTGATTACATCTTCTTTCCCTTTCCTATCTTTTTCTTCTACTGACCTTGTACTGCGCATAAACATTCTTCTTAAGGAAATTAGTGACATATTCATAGTTAATTTTTTATGCCTCAGATTTTGTGCCCAGTACATCATGATCCAGTTACATCTTCACTTGTGTGCTGTAACCCCGGCTATCCCCTTTTCCTCTGCTGCCAACAAAGTGAGTTGATTTTCTAATAACCTAGAGTGCCTCCTTTTATCCTTAACTCTCTGCAGATGCTTCCCTCCTCAGCAGCCTTGCTCATTCCAGCCTCGCTCCTTTCCTTTCAGGTCCTTTCAGGGACCCTCTGCCTAGGGTTTTGCCCATCTCCCATCCGGGCCATTCCGTGCTGCTGCCAGCTCGCCCACCAGCAGCAGCTCTCCTGGCCATCTTCGAGCAAGCACTTAAAGAGCTGCTTAGGCAGTTTTCCCACTGCAGACGGGCTCATAGAAAGACCATTAATTACTTGGTGTGGGCTTAACCCTGAGCAGAAAAAGGGGGCTTTTGTGTGACTGTCAGCCCCTCCCCATTATTTGTAGACGTTGGTTTTGTGTTTAATAGGATTACATGACTTCTTTGCTCTATATGCCAAAATGGATGGCTCCTTTGAGTAATAAAACAAAGCCAATAACCTGAAAGGAACCACAGCTCAAAAGCACAAACTTGACCTCTGATTGACCTTGACATTTACAAACTCAAAAGAAGTTTTTCTTTGAGCAGGCAGCGCAAGTCAGGGAGGCATCAGGAGGAGGAGAGAATGGTTTGGTTGCTTTTTGATTACATTGTTTAAACCAACATACTACATGGTTTACAATACTTCATTACAATGTATTAGGGCTTGGAGGTGATTTAATGTCTGTTTATAACTGAGGCTAATCTTGAAATAAACAAATGAATGTTTGGAAACTGGATGAAGCTGTTCTGCTGGAGACAGTATTAAATGCATCTCTGAAGAGTAAATCATGGATGTACAGCACTTATATGCTTTTTATTTCTACCTTCAGTTGTATTTCAGTAGTTTTATCTAACAAAATAAATTGTGTTGCAGTAAAAAAAATTCTGCTTGGTTAGGACCATCAAGCAGCTATGCATTCTGTAAAATTCACAATTTAAAAACTGTTTAGCCCTTAAAAATCAGGGAAAAAAAAAAAACACTGGAAAATGCTGTAGCATTACGCTAAGCACCATGGTGATCTAAATTAAATCTGTTACAACCTGTTCTAATTTAAAATTGTTCCGTTGTGCGAATGAAGGGAAAAAATGAAGAGTTAGTTCACTTGTTCAAAGCTTTCTCATACTCCCAGATAAATCTTTCATCCCCTCTGTCTTTGTTCATGGGCTTTACGCTCTCATTTTCTCTGTATCCACCGCGTAACTGAACATGAGTGCAGTTCGGCCTGAGCCAAGGACTCTTTCCCCAGCAGTTGGGTTTCACTTTGTGTCTACATCTCTTGAGAACAAGCAATGTCACTATCCCAGTGTCCAGCCCTTCCTGACATCCAGCAGCACCTCTGAAGTGCTGGGGGTTGGGGCCTTGTGAGAGGAGGAGAAAAATGCTCTGGCATCTTCTCCCTGAGGACCTCTGCTTGTCACCCACACCTTGGCCAGGCCTGCTTCTCTCCCTCATCATCCTCTCCTCATGCCCAAGGCCCTGTCTGCTGCTTCCAGGAATTTCACAGCACATTTCTCAGCCTCTAACACCTGCCTCGTTCCAAAAACGCCTTGAATTTTTCTAGGAGCAGTCACCAAGCAGTTAAAGCCTGATTTGAGAAGAAAAAAAAAAAAAGTGAAGTCGGACTGCTCCTCCATCCCCACCGCCCACACCCTTCCGGTTGCAGACTGGAGCGAGTGGGAGCTGGCAGGGCTTGGAGTGGAAGCCGCAGAAGAGGACTTCTGCACTGCCTGTGCAGTGCATTGCCACCTAGTGTTGCAGTAAGGAAAAGCAAGATCTTGCTTCAGCTCAAAGCTGAGACAGTCTTGCAAGGAAGCCACCGAAGTGGTCACGAAGCTGGCTTCGTGACTGCGAAGTGGGCAGCACTTGGGCTCTTACAGCCTGCCCTTAATCCTCATCTCCTCTCCGTTGGCTCACCTATGTCACTGTATCCCGTACGTATTAGTACAGATTTAAGTCTCAACTTTGCAATGCATTTTCTTGCCTGGCAATTGATACTACAATCATGACTGCTCTCTTTAATACAGAGGTTTTAAGTCTGCTCCCAAGGAAGCACAGCACACATTTACACTCCATACGGGTGGCTACAGCCTCCTTCCTACAACTTAATCACTTGCCACAACACAAGTGGGTAGGAGTCTCAAGAATAATCGAGTCTGTTCAAGATTGAAAAATAGTCAGCCCTATGAAGGAAGGGCTGACTAGGGAGGAGATCGCAACATAAGCCTGCGTGTTCACAGGCATCAGAGAATAAGCTTGGGAAAGGGTGTTAGCGACAGCAAAAATTTCAAGTGGTACTTGCATCTTCCTACGTGTCGAAGTTGACCACCAATGAGCCACAAACACAGTCTCTTAGCACCAGCTCACAGATTGTTTGTGTTACTGACGTGTCTAAATATACACTGGCAGCATTCTGAATTTACAGTGAAAACAAGTGAGATGAGGCACATTCTGGTGTGTGTGCATGTGTGTGTGTGTGTGTGTGTGTGTGTGTGTGTATTTCTTCCTTCACTCTTTTGTTAATTTTTCCTCCCTGTATAACTTATTAATTAACCACTGTCTTTGCTCCCCTGAAGCCTCTCTCCTTCAGAGGCTGGCATTGTAGCTCACCTGCTTGAGTTCTATACAGTTGACACACTACACTGCAGAAAGCAGCAAAATTATCACAGATTGAATTTGCGGTGTATTTTTTCTAAGACACTGCGTGATGACAATAAATCATGTTGTCATTCTGACATGATACATTAATGAAGATGCACACCCTCTTGCCCTACCCTCTTACTGAATGTTAAGTGAGAACCCTTTCGCTATCTTTTTTCTTCATTTTCACTGTGGAAGAAGCTTTCTCATTCTGCGCATCATTTTGCCTAGCAATATTGCTGTTGCCTAATGCAATAAAAATCAGTTATGTAACTGCCTTTGCTAGACTTGCACAGAGCATTCACTGGGAGAAGATGGCCACAGTATCTTTATGCTTTCCTTTATGTCTTCTTTTCACTGCTACTATGCTGTATGTTCTGGTTTTAATATTTTTTAAATCTTTTTTTCATGTGTAAACTATATACCTGTAATTCTAAGATCATGCAAAGACAAAGAAGGGAAAATAAATAAGCTTATTCTGATTTGTGACTGAAAAGGCTGATATTATAGCATTATTGCTGCAGAAGAACAAAGCATCACCTACAGTTTGTCAGATAGTATTTTTAATACTCTAATTTTGAACCAAATTCTGAAAATAACCTGTGTTTGCAGATTACTGTGTGCTCTTTTGTTCTGAATAATGTCTTGCTTAGTGAACTATGTCTTATCAATCCACCAAGCACTGGGTGTCATTGTTCACCTCATTCAGAATTCATCTTTTAATTAATGTTATCACAGGCACAATTCTATTCTGGTCAGCGTAATTTGTCACTGGAATCGGCAGTACAGAAATAAAAGAATTACTATCTGAATTTATCTGAAGACGATGTAGGAGACGGTGACTACAAACCTACCTCATCCAGCACTGAAGAGGAAGAGATGGAATGATAATGATAATGGCTTTAAAAATCACATTTTCAGTGTAAAAATTGCTACTTCAGTTGTCTAGTAAGTAAACTGCCCTATCAAAATTACTTTTATTACAAATATCTGAATCTTAGATGCATGATTTATTTGGTGAAAAGGGATACTGACTTAGGAAAGATTAAAGAGAAAAATGTCTTTGCAAGGTTGTGGTGTTAGATATAGATGTGTAGTATCAACTTGATGCAAAAAATGCTGATCATTTGCTTTAATAGGTAAACTTTGTGCAGACAGACATAAATGCTTTTAAATTGTGTTCTTTTTGAAAAAGAATCGTACCAGGAGATAGACCTTTCACAGTGAACAGAACACATTTCTGAATCCCCTCAGGACTTCCCTTTCCTAATAATTGCCACAATACCCTTTGATGCGGGGAAAAATAAATAGCATTTTGTTTAAGTCTGCAAGAAGACATCTGTCCCTGCAGTCTAGATATGCAATGGTTTTCTATTTGCATTCAAATTAATACAGCTATGTTAAACCAACTATATTTAAGTGAATGTGCCAGCAAGCCAGAGAGTTAAAATTGTTCCAGCACCCCTTATCTTACAATTTTATCCATTCCTATGCTCAAATGTTGTGAAGGGCCCTGCAACAAACCCTGAAGATGATCACATACCAGCAGTATTCAGCCAAGCAGTATTCAGCCAAGAAACCCATTTCTGTAAACAGAGCACCTCCTTGGAGCATATTCTACTGAAGGCTCTTCAAAATAAAATAGACATCAGCTTGGCTGCTGCTGGTAACTTCTCTTGTGTTTGTGGCAAGAGGTGGTATTTTAGTGTGGAAGATCCTGTTTGATGAGTAGCTCCTTAAACAGTTTTTAGATAGGAACCACCAGTCTCCACTTCCAGGATTAATACTCACCCAATTATGCCTATTTACATTGTTTTTAATGTATACAGCATTTGTTAAAAATAATGGGACCTAATCAAAGGAATTGACCCCAGTCAAAGTGACATTCAAATTTTGTTTTGTGCTTTTTTTTTCCTTTGATTGGTTGGTCTGGTTTGGCTTGGTTTGCTGTATTTTTTTTGTGGTAAAGGCAAGCAGATGCTTAAACAGGCAGGTCAGAAGGTGAAAAAGAGAGAAATGATATCTGCGTCTTTAGCAACCATCACCTATTGCACTGTATGAACTACATCGTATGTTGAGAGCAAAGTGAAACCCAGAGACATACCAGCTAGAGCAGGGAAATGCTCTGAAGATTTAATATTAGCCTGGCTGAAAAATTACTTTCTATAGATTTATTTTCTTCAATTTCTATCTCATATTAGACCTGAGATGAGTTAGGCTTTTTGGCAGAAGATAGAGGTGGTATGTGTCCTCAGCTTTAACTATTGTTCCTGAATTTGAATAATATCTTCTATTATGAACTTAATGTCAGAGACAAAAAGTTATGAAATATTCTATCATGAGGAAGCTGTTACACTCATATTGAAATAACGTCTTTACAGTCTGCCTTCTGTTTGGTCCCTTCACATTACTAAACCCCAGGATTTTCCTGACATTTTCTACACAACTCACAGGAGAAACCATTAAATCACAGCTTTCTTTCACTCTCTGCCTCCTTGCAAAGATGTGTCATCTTCTGTATTCCTTAGGCATCAACAGCACATGAATAAGAAGCAGTGTGGGCTTTGCCGATCTTCTGAGGAATAGATAATTATTTTCTGCATTCTAAGAACAATCATTCAAGAAGTGTCAAACAACTTAAAAAGAAATACAGCAGAAAGATGTACTCTGTGCATAGTAAGCATACAATCAGACAAAAGGAAATTAAGCTTATTCCTAGAATGTTAGGAGGTTGAATTAATATTCTAAATATGATTAATATTCTAAATCCTTCTCTGATTTTCTCACGGCACTGGCTAAAAGCATCTTTTTCTCAGTTCTTGCCATCAGTTTTTTCAGCCATATATGTTCCCTGCATCTTAAAAGTCACCAGAACTCCCAAGCAGAGCATATACGTAAATGTGACAATTTATAAACCCCTGAGATTTCAGAAATAAGTGCTCACATAGTCTGAGTACTGTGTGAGCATGCAGTGCTGCCCCTTGATGCAAAGAGCATTAAATCTGTTCAGGAGGAGCCAGGCAATGGCATGCAGCCCACCTTCTTTCTTTTATTAATAAATAGCTGCAGATGAATTCGTCACTGTTTGGACAGATAAGGAGATAATGTGCCTCTATTGGGTAACTCGATGTTTAAATTATTAGCTGAGAGGAGCATGAGGGGAAGGAATAAGAATGAAGTGAGATGTAAAAGTGAAAAACCAACTCTGCACGTGCGCTATGAGAAAGTTTAAAAATTGTTAAGGGATATCAGCTGCTAACTGGAACTCACTTTTAATGCATAATTTTGTTATAAATTAGTCCCATTTGGCAATGGCAACATGTACGGCCGTCTCCAGCTAGTACTTCAGGCAATTATAACTCTGTCTGTCTTTCCCTCTCCTATCTGTTTATTCGCCTCTTGTGCATTGTGTACATTCAGGAGTGTAAACAGCGGGGAGCAGAGATAAGGGTGGTGAGGCACTGGAACAGATTGCCCAGAGAGGAGGTGGATGCCCCATCCCTGGAGACACTCAAGGTCAGGCTCGGGGGGCTCTGAGCAACCTGATCTGCTGTAGGTGTCCCTGTTCGTTGCCGGAGAGTTGGACTGTATGGCCTTTAAGGATCATTTCCAACTCAAATGATTCTGTTTGTTGGTGTTGGTTCCAGCACAGCAGGCCCTATCTCTGCCTAGGTTAATGGCAAATGCTGGAAGGAAGTAACGCCTAGCTTATGAACAACACTTAGATCCACACAGAAGTTTGTGATGTGCAAACAGATGCTTCGCTCTAGCGTTGTGTGTGCAGTGTCAGGCACATCTGCAGCCTGTGCTGGCCTGGCTATAGTTACAGACAGCATACAGACAGGCCTGTGGGTACAACAGTTGTACAACAGGTTTGTAAGAAGCGGTGAGACTTATTAACTAAAATTAAATAGACTTGTGAAGGATGTTTGTTCGTTGTTTTTGTCGGTGGTGACCTTTTGTTAAATTGCAAATGAGAAACTCTAATGTGAAGCTTCTAACCGTGAAGCGGCACTGCCGCTTGGGGGATGCACAGCACCCTCAGAGCTGCCCCGAGAGGGCTGGAGAACTCGATGCATGGCTTCGGCAGGCTTTGAACCTAGCCATACTGCTCTTAAGGCCGTAGCCACCGCGTTCGCGGCACTTGAGACTGGCATTTCTTTTCGTGGACAGCTCCGGCCCCCCCTGCCATCGGGGCCCGGGCCCTGGGCACCGTTTCCTAGGAGACGAGCGGGCTGGCGGCACGCGGCGGGGAAAGACTACAGCTCCCAGAAGGCCCCGCGGCGCGGCGCGGTGACGCACGGCGCGGCGACGCACGGGGCGGAAGTGGGTTCCCTGGCGGAGCGGCTGCCGGGTCCGGTTCCGGGTGTCCCTTCCGTGGCGGCGGCGCGGGGCGGGGCGGGGAGAAGATGGCGGCGGAGCACGAGACGGAGGTGCAGGCCATTGACAAGAGCTTGCTGGAGTGCTCGGCCGAAGAGATCGCCGCGGTGAGAAGGGCGAGAGTCGCTCCAGGCGGGGAGGCGGCGCGGCTCGCGGGGCCACGGAGGGGCCGCGAGGGCCGGGGCATGCCACAGGCGGGGGCGAGCGGGGCCTTCGCGAGGCGGCGGCTCTCCTGCTCGGCCGTGACGCGCTGCCGGAGCGCCCTGCGGGGAGCAGCCGGCTCTGCCCGTTGTCGTGCCCGCTCGGGTGGCCCCCGGTGCCCCGCACCGTCCGGGACCGGCGGGAGGAAGCCGGGTGCCTTACCGCCCTGCTCCCGGCCTTCCGAGCGGCGGAGGGGCGTTCTGCTGCCCGGCGGCTCCCTGCCGCGTCCCCGGCAGACCCGCTTGCCTGGAGAGCTGCGGTGGGGGAGGCTGCTTCGAGCGTATTCCTTGTGACACTGAAGCTCTGTCGCAGCGTTCTACCCCTGCCCTCCCCGTGACTAAGAGATAAGTGGGGTGAGAGCTTG
Source organism: Numida meleagris (assembly GCF_002078875.1). Taxonomy (NCBI): domain Eukaryota; kingdom Metazoa; phylum Chordata; class Aves; order Galliformes; family Numididae; genus Numida; species Numida meleagris. The sequence continues at coordinate 22,854,767 of NC_034411.1, forward strand.
TGCTAGCATTGAGGTTTACTAGGATGAGAAACTTGTAGAGGAAATATTAATAAAATGTAGACTCTAGATTGTGGATTCTTGTGCGTTTGAGGAGGTGGATATATGTGTGAAGTGCTTGTTTGTAGGATAAGTCCTGGAAGACCGGAGTTACGTTAGCTGCTTTCCCAAAGACGGTGTTACAATTCAGATTATTATCGTGGTATCTACTTCGTAGGCAGAAGCTATGATTAAGGGGGCAAATATGCACAGTTAGCTGTATTCTAGCCAGTTTAGCTCCCGGGCGAGTCTTCCTTCCCCTCACTCCCAGAAATACCATCGAACACTTCGTAAAATAGCACAAACCGAGTCCTTGCTGCCTTGCCTGAGTGAGCAGCAACTGCTTTTCTGGGTCACACTGGATAAATCCAAGACAAACGTCCACCAAGTGGATCACTTTTACAAATTCACTGTAGGAACAAGTGCCATCTTAACTGTAGTCAACTCTTTCTCATTTTTATGCTCCATTACAATCTACAGTTCAGAGCTCTAGCACTGTGAGATTTGCTGTGTGCTAGCAATTAAATGCTCCTGGTGCTGCCTGATTGTGTAAGTAAACAGTGCACTTGATTTTTAGGCTGTTTTTCTCCCACCTTTCTTAATGGTGTTACTTTGCTGATAGCTCAATAGTAACAGAAGGAAGACCTGTCCAAAGTAACAGTTACTACACTTTGCACTTCAGTCTCTTCTTGAAACAATGTAACTATAAACTTTGGAAGAACAATGATAAAAAAAAAATTACTGTTATCTGCAGTATCACATTAACCTAAAACACAGGTGTTTGTTTTGATGTTATTTAGCTATTATACATCTAATAAAACAAAAATTAATGAAATTATTGTTTCAAAAGCTAAAAGGTGTAAATTGTTTCATGACTTGTATTACAAATTTTGTTCTCTAGTATCTCTTGCTTAAATATGGATTTAAGAGGAATTCTTGAGGGGGCACTAGATGCTTGCTTAAAAAAATGTTATTTGGTTAGTGCTGCTTGGGTTATTTGTTAGGACTGTGAAAAGTTGCTGCCCCTCTCTGGGGGGAGAGGAAGTGAGAAATACGCATCGCTTCTTAATGAAAACATCTCTTGGCAGAGTAGAGCATTCTCTTTACTTAGAAGATAGAAGATTGGTGAGGAAAACTTGTGTAAATATGAATTGTATTTGTTAAAGAGTACGTTCCAAAGTTTTGAGTAATTTTACAGCACTTCACTGCAGGTAGTGATTTAGAATACTAGCATAACCTAGATGTTCATACAGGCATATTGCACAGCAGTGTTTTGCATTGCCCTCCTGAAGCTCTTGGAGTGACACTTGTCTCCGTGTCCTAGTGGTTCACACCATCTTCCTTCTGCTACTCTGTTAGCCAGGATCTGATATTCAAAGCCGTCTGTGCAGTTATGTCCATAGATCTGGATCCACGGAGAGATTTAGGTGTGATGACATTTAGCATTGCCACACCTGACTTGCAGGCAATTACTCCCAGAATTTTGGGGATGGGAAAGCCATTTACTTGGGAAACAAGTATTTTTTCTGGCCAGGTATTTGTCTGAGCTTGCTTGAGTGTGGCTAATGCGCACCATGTATTTTTCTAGACAGAAATTACTAATGTACTACTAAAAGGTTGTAATTAAAGGTACTTTGCTGAGAAAAATGCAAGTATAATTACTAATATATGCTACGGAAAATCAGCTAAAACAATCTTGTTGAATAGCAGTCATGGAAGGGGCCAAGTCAGTTGCAGCACGATTGTGTCATTTCCTAACAGTAGTAGATATTTGGCACAAATGATGAAGGAAGAGGAAAATATTCACGAGATAGAAAGGAAAAAAAAGGTTTAATTGCTAAGGATTTGATTTTTTTCACCTTTTTTGTTGTTGTTGCAGTATTGTCTGAGTCTTTGTGGTAATGTTAAGATTATATGTAAACTTTTAGACAAACAGGGTTTTTTAGCAACTTTTTCCCGTGGGCTGACTTGGAAAAAATCCTGGCTAGAAGTCCTGGCTTTGACCATTAAAACAAGATGAATACAGAAAGATTTAGTAGATTGGTTGTGGTTTTAAGGACTCAAACTGAAGAAAAGGGAACTGAGAAAAGCATACTAAGAGCCGTATTGACAAATAAGTTATTTATTTGAAGTTCTGCATTAGGAAAAATACAGTTTAGTGAATAAAAACATTGCAGTATGTTAGAACCAAAAGAGCACAAACCAAAACAGAAAGGAACAACACAACCACTCTTAAATGGCCCAGATGCTCTGCGGGTTCTTCATGTTGTGAACTTACCACAACTGTGTGGTCTCAAACATCACTTCTCGAGAGTCCATTGTAAGTAATTCAGAGTTAATCAAGCTATAACATTTGATTGCCCAAACCATTTATTTTGGTATAATTAATTCTTGCTTTTCATGTACTGTTTCAGGTTGATTCTGAATTCTTCATCTGAAGTTGCCTGGGGATATCTGATTGTCATATTTACAATGAGAAATTGCATGCTAAGGCTGTTTAGATCATGCAGAATTTGATAAGGGCACACTTGCAGGATATACTCTTCCCATTTATTTATTTTAAAAGCATTGCAGCCTTCATTTCCAGTTTAGACCTTCATAAAAATGTAATCCACAAGGAATAATGACAAATAATAATGTCTTTGAAGATTATTTTTTATTCTCTGTGCATGATCAGGGGGAGAAAAATTACCGAGAAAGTGCTGTGATGTATAGAGGGACAAAACTAGAGAAAGTGCTGAGTTTCTTTGTGGGTTCCAGCATGTACAGCAGTGTGGCTTTTAAAATCTCTGTCAGCACAGATTTTTTTTTAACTGATTGACTAAGAAGGGTCGTAGAATGTAATCCTTGAAATAGTAATTCAGATAAGTTATTTTGGTCATGGGAGAAACCCAAACTCCTTTATTTTCTTAGTCGGTTTGTTGTAATTAAATGAGAGCTGGATGTTTACCCAGTGCTGTGCTTGCCAGCCTCCTTGGGCTTTTAGTCTGTGCCTGCCTCTTTCCAACTCCAGGCTTCCGCTGCGCCTCTGTATCCCCAGCTGGCAGCATCCGTCTGCACTCCACATAAATACATCCAGCATACTCTAAAAGTCACTGCTAACGTTGGAACTTGTCACTGGTCATGCATCCTGAAGGAAAACGTTTAAAAATGTGATCTCTTAAATCTTGTGGTTTTGAAAAGAACACAATATGTCAAAAGGATAAAATATGCAAACTAGTAAACAGATGATGCCTTTCCTAATGTCTTTCTCATGTAATCTTCTAGATTTAACGCTTGGAGATTTGTAATGCCACTTTAGATTAGTAAGTTAGAAATAGAAAACAGCTTTCTGATGGGTAGAACTGTGGTTGGTATTTTTATTAACATGTGAATTGTTTACTGTTTCTTTTTATTTTAAAAGAAATGGCTGCAAGCAAATGAGCTTCGGAAGGAAGTATACCAGCATCTGGCCTACTATGTACCAAAAATTTACTGCAGGGGTCCTAACCCTGCCCCACAGAGAGAAGACATGCTGGCACAACACGTGTTGCTGGGACCAATGGAATGGTATCTTTGTGGCGAAGATCCTGCGTTTGGTTTTCCAAAGCTTGAGCAAGCCAACAAACCTTCCCATCTCTGTGGTCGCGTCTTTAAAGTGGGAGAACCTACATATTCTTGCAGGTAGTTCAAATTAGCATTTGGAGCATTTCTGATTTGTGAAGCCACAGAACGAGTTTAGATGATAGAAATATATTGTCCTAGTGAAAATTTACTACCTCCAGTGTATTTTTAAAGTAAAATTGCAGTTGTCTTTCATTACAGGTGGGACCAGACAAAAGTAACATACTATGGGTCTGTAAATGGAAAAATATTAATATGTTGTAGACTGTTTTCTGTACAAAAGAAAAGCGAGAATAAAAAAGTAGTTCGGGTGAACTGTCAGTGTGATTTAAAAGCATTAATCAGAAATAAGTGGGCAGATGCATGTCACGTAATTCAAGTGTTTAATGTCAGAAGCGTTTTAAGGTCTCTCAACTTGAGATGGATGTGATTTAACTGGGAGGTACCTTAGATCTCTTCAGTCAGAGAGAAAACTCCTCTCTTCTCAGATGTTCTTAGGTGCTTCCTTCACACCCTCAAAAAAGAGTGGAGAGATCTAGGTGGTGAAGCAGAGAGGGGGACTAAGATCTATTAATAGTTATAAAGGAATTTCTCTAGTTTCTTTAGAACTTCTTACTGAAGTGTGGCCCCAAAGAATTTAAAAAACAAACAAACAAAAAGACCTCTTAAGTTGCATTTTAATTCAGGTCAAATTGTATTGAAGCCTAGAAAGTAAAATGTTAATGATTAAATGCTCTTCTTATGCACTGATTAAAAACTATGGGAGTTCTGTTAAGTCAGGGTCAGGAGTAAGTACAGAATATTTTTGATGTTGCTGCTGTCAAGATGGAGGCTCATCTTCTTTCACTTAAGTACTGAACATATGTGTAAAACTTACTGTTTTCTATTGTATTTTAGTATTTTTCTTTGATTTACAGCTGGTAACAAGCAATAGTGAGAGTTAAACTTTTCTGATTTTCTGAAAATTAATAGTTTCTTGGAATTCTTGTCTTTAAAGTAACTGTCATAATATTCATTCTCTTGGTGGTTATTTTTACACTGCAAAATCCGAGTCCCATAATCTTGAGGTGCCTTGAAATCAGTTGCCTTACATAAATTCATGTCTTTTCAGTGCTTCTTTGGGAGAGAGTTAAATGTAACATGTAATTGTATCCTTCATTGTTTTAGCCCCTTGCTTCTCTCTAATACAGCAATTCTTGTAGACAGGGCTTTATTATGCTCTCCAATCCTCTGGTTGAGGAAATTGCATTTTTGGACCTGCTTAGTGAGCTCATAGGGCTAAACTTAGGATCAGATCTAGTCTGAGCGCTTTCTTTCTTTCCGATGTTCAGTAAGAAAGAGTCTTTCTCTGATAGCTGAAGATTATTAGTGCTCGTCCTCCATACTTGAGAAAATTTGCTTGGATTTATACTGTGGACCTGTCTGTACTGCATTTTGTAATTCATCTTTTCACTTGCTTATATACCTGTCTCATCTTTTGAAAGACAGTGGCTATGTTACTCAGACAACATTTTTAAAACCTCTTCTTTTTTCAGAATGGATTTTTTTTGCACTTTCATTTAATTTCCTCCCCCTCTCTGGAACCTATCGCTTTTGTCTTTTGAGTAACATATACAGTAGTCGGAAGGCCCATACTGGCGATACTTTAAAATTACCTGTTGTAGGATATGTAATTAAAGGCTAAAAATTGTTTAATGCTGCTTTTTTTTTTTTCCCCCCTGCTGTTTTCAGGGACTGTGCAGTTGACCCAACTTGTGTGTTGTGCATGGAGTGCTTTCTTGGAAGTATTCATAGAGAGCACCGATACAGGGTAAGTAATACTGGTGGGATGTACGATATAGTCACTAATATTTTTGTATGTGTGAGAAACTCCTTATTTATAGTTTAAGAATGTATAAGTAATTTCAAAATGTTGGATACACACAAAGTTTTGAATTAAGTCTGTGCAACAATCTTACAGAAGCTTGAGTGTTTTTATTGCAGTGTAAATTCTAAAGCTATTATTTTAAGATGTTGAGCAATTAAATTTCATGCACGACAGTTAACTTTACAAATATGAGTGTGTTATTTTTAATGTGTGCTCTTCAGAGAGTTCTACAGCATTAGTCTTCATTTTCACTTGCTTTGAACATGATGTTTGACTATTTTTACTTTTAGAAGGTATTGAAAACCTTTATATCCAAAGTGTAAGTAAACATTATTTCAAATGTCTGTCTAATATGCTTGATATATACAGACACATTGTACAGTATATTCTATACTTTTCTGCCTCACATAGGTGAATGAAGAATTATTGTATGAATCATTTATTAGTTGTGGTTTAAAGAGCATTAAATTTATTAATTTGAGCTGATACTTGTTTTAAAATCAAAGCTTATTAGGACAGTGAAAATAACCATTGCAGAATTCATATACTGTTTACTATGCTTATGAGGATTTATAACATGAGCAGTTTATAAGTTATGTCTGAGAACTCCTGTTGTTATAACTAGCACATCTGCTCCTCGCTCTGTAGTCGTGCTGTTTGGAATGATAAAGCTTTGCTTGGATTGAAAACGTGAGAATCCAAAATAGGAAAGGTGGCCTTACAGCTAAGGAATTCAGAAAAACTGCACGTTGTGACTGTGTTGTCATAAACTGTACATTAATTCTACACAGCCTTGGAGAATAGAGATGTTTGAACTTTTCGGCATAGGCAGATTGATGAAGTTTTCAGTCATCATGGAAACAAGCTTGATTTCACTGCTTTTTTTTAATGAGGTACCGGAAAAAGCTATTGAACATTGTGGTCTTGATTTTGTAGTTTAGCTGTGATTACTTGTGTTAATGCACATGTATGTTTATATGCGTATTCACATAAACTATTTTGTTTTTGAATAATTATAGATGACAACATCAGGTGGAGGAGGTTTCTGTGACTGTGGTGATACTGAAGCTTGGAAAGAAGGTCCTTACTGTCAAAAGCATGAACTTAACACTTCAGAGATGGCAGAAGAAGAGGTTGAGACACCATGTTTTGAAATACTGTTAACTGTGTTTGTGTGTGTGTGTATATATATATATATGCATACAGGAAATCATGCGCAGCATGAACTTAAAGATAATTAGAATGACGTTTTCTACTTGAGGACTTTATTTTTTTTCTTTTTTTTTCTTTTTTTTTTTCTTAAGTGCCTGTGCAGCTTAAGTTCTGTTTTCTTTGTTTTTCTGTCTTTTTCTGAAACGTGAAGGAAATCTTCAATGTGAAAAAGTCTGTATGTAATCAAGTGCTTAAGTAAGCCAAATTAAGCTATCTGTGCAACATATGTTCTGATACTTACGAAGTAAAGTAGACAGATTTAAAAAAAGTCAAAATAACTGGCCATTGTAGAAACGCCATAATGGAATAATTGGATAGAAGTCTGTAAAAGCTTGTTTGCTATGGAGAAGGTAGGTAAGGAACATCACTATTTCTTATCGTATAACAAGATGGATGTATTAAATGAAAAGCTAGCAAAAGAAAAATGTGGTATGAATCCCAGTTGTTGAACTTAATGCTTCAAAACACTGGTCTTGCTAAAAATTTATATTTGTTCAGAAGGCTGTTTAATGTGTTTGAGGAGGATGAAATGATTGATGGCCATGTAGAACTACAGATACCGTCTTTAGCTTGGGAAACCTTCGTGTCTTAAGTTACTGAAGACCAACGAAGTATTCTGCCCTTATACTCTTTCCTAACTATCTCTTATTACATTTCAGGAATGGTAGCAACTAGTTGGACTTCTCGTCTGGCCATTTAGAGCTGTTTTTATGTAATATAATTTGTGAAATCTCTTTTGAAGAGAATATATAAGAAAACTTCGTACTAATTTTGCTGATCTCTTGGTTCAAGTGAAACAACTCTAACTGTATTGCAGTGGCAACAGTTATAAAATCTGTCCTCATTGTCTCAATACTTATAAATTGCTGCACGGACTTGCTGCTTGGCCTATGTGCCAGCTTACATTACAGGACAACGTTAGAAGACTGATGTTCTGAAATCTTGGGTGAACTGCTAGTGTTATGTCTTAAAGATACTTATGGTAGTTAGTGAAAGGTGGCAGTATTGTGAATGGTGAAAAACTAAGGTACTGGGCAGATCGTGTGTTTCTTCTTGGTAAATGATGGGATCAAGATTGCTTATCTGACATCGTATCTGAGGGGCATTAAAGTTCATTTGTTGAGCGGTGTAGTAGCCTATTTTCTCTTTGGCCAGATATGTGCCTTTTTGAAAGTGCTGGGAATGGAGGTAGTGCAACTGCTTAAGGTTTGCCTTTCCTTTTGGTGATTGCATGCCCTAGATAAATTTTAAATGAATCAAAACCCAGAAATGGCAGATACTAAGATTTATGTAAAACTTCCAGCACTGGAACAGTTTGCCCAGAGAAGAGGTGGATGACCTGTCCCTTGGAGACATTCAAGATCAGGTTGGACCAGGCTCTGAGAAACCTGATCTGGTTGTAGGTGTCCCTGTTCATTGCAGGGGAGTTGGATTGGATGACCTTTAAAGGTCTCTTCCAATTCAAATGATATGATTCTGTGGTTCCAAGTATTCCAAAAGAATGTTGGATTGTGTGGATGGCTGAAAAAACTTTACAGGTTTGCAGTATAAATAAACTGTTTTTTACAGTATGAATACAGTTTACGTTATAGGTAGAGTATACAATTCACAGTACTGGTGAATTCCTGACTATCAAGGAGTTGCTATAAGTGATGTAGACTTGTTCAGAAAAGATTATTGTGTATGTTTTGATAAACTGCAGTGAAGCACAGAATTTGCTTCCATGTATTCCTAGAATGCAAGTTGTGCTACTCTTACAGTGTTAGCAGAATAGTGTATTTTAGTGTTCCCTTCTCAGATTTGTAGAAGAAACAGTAGCTGTTTAGAGCATCAAAACTTTGAGAGCTGATGGTTGTGCCTTGGTCTGCTTTTATTAATAATATCTTATGTGAAGTAGTAATAGGAGAAACTCTTCAGAGAAGAGATTGTTAATGTTGTCTGTTCATATGCAAATCCTATGAAATGGATTGGAAGGGAATGGTGGTGTTACTCGTGCTAGCTGACTGAGGATTGAACTTACTACAACTGTCATGGGGAAGGAAACTACGAGTGTGTGACATGGCAGTGGTTCTATTTTTCTGCTCCAGAAAGAAGTTACTTGGCATTTGCCTGCTGAGGTGGCACTCATCTTCCTCCTCTTCATTTCAGTTCACTTAGCATGTATCCATCAATATACATACAGACTTTGGGATGAGAGGCTGGAGAGCAGCCCTGCAGAAAGGAATCTGGGGGTTCTGGTTAACAGCAAGTTGAATGTGAGTCAGCAGTGTGTGTGCCCTGGCAGCCCAAAGGGCCAAGTGTGCCCTGGGGTGCCCCAGGCCCAGCACTGCCAGTGGACAAGGGGAGGGATTGTCCCACTCTGCTCTGTGCTGTGCAGCCTCACCTCCAGCACTGGTTGTGGATTTGGGAGATGCGTGTAAGGACATAAAACTCTTAGAGAGCATCCAAATTAGGACTGTGAAGATGGTGAAGGGTTTAGAAGGCTAAATATATGAGGAGCAGCTCAGGTCCTTGGGTTTGTTTGGTCCAGAGCAGAGAAGCTGAGAGGAGGCCTCATGGCGGCTGCAGCTCGCCACAGGGAGCCGAGGGGCAGCGCTGAGCTCTGCTCTCTGTGACAGCGACAGGGCCCGAGGGAACGGCATGGAGCTGTGCCAGGGGAGAATCAGGTGGGGGTTAGGGGAAGGTTCTGTACCAGAGGGCAGTAGGCATGGCCCCAAGCTACTAGAGTTCAAGGGGTGTTTGGACAACACTCTCAGCCAGGGTTAGAATGTTGGGTGGTGCTGTGTGGAGCCAGGGGTTGAACTCAATGATCTTTGTAGGTCTCTTCCAACTCAAGATATTTTATGATTAGCAGCAGTCATTCAGTTCTGTCAGGGAAGGGAAGCTGAGTTTATAGTGACTACTGCAGGTATCAAGTGGAGGGCACCCTTGAGAGTACAGAATGGGCAAAAGTGGATGTGTGTTTCCCATGCAAAAGACAAATAGATGTCCGTGAAAAAGATTGACAATGTGAGCAGATCCTACTGTGGCGTGTAAGAGACTTAACATCATAGCTTGTGATTCCTGCGTGTGCTGATTGTAGAATCTTGGTAGGTAGGACTTCTGCCTCCAAAGGCATACTGCATATGAAAGAAAGCAATAAATGTGTATTTATTTGTATTCTGCATTTAATTAAGTGGAACAAAACAGTTATTTCAAATTATTGTTTTTCAATACATTGTGGGAAAAGCAGGTTTTAGTGCAGCTGAGGTTGAAAGAGGGAACCATGAAAGTGAAGATATAGAAGTGTGAAAATTTAATTGTGTGATCAGAGGCAAGTTAATGTTTGGACGTTGAATGCTAGATTACCACTTCGCTGATTTTTCTGTGAAGAACAGGGAAAAGAAAACAAGCTGAGTATTGACTGTTCCTTTCAAATGGAAAGTTATTTTAAGGAAGACGCCATTAAGGATGCTTGCGCCATCTTCGGTGCAAAGACATGCAAATTTGTCAAAATAACCTGTTCTGAATGCCATTCAGTTCTCAATTCCCACTTGTTTTTCAGGATCCTCTTGTGCACTTACCAGAAGATATGGTAGCAAGAGCTTACAATATTTTTGCTATCACTTTTAAATATGCAGTAGATATATTAACGTGGGAAAAAGAAAATGAATTGCCTGGCCTAGAAATGACGTAAGTATAGTGTTTGTCCTTTTTGTTCTAATGAGATGTATGTATTTACAATAAAAATTTAAATTCTTACTTTAATCCTATTTTCTGTCTTTCCTAAAATTATATCAGGAGTATTTTGTAGGCAGTAGATTGAAAGAATTGCTTGTATCTTTAACTTGTGATTATACATCCCATTTCTTTCTATAAAGATGGTGAAATAATTTCTTTGTGATACGTTTATTTTCCTCAAATTGAAAAGAAATATTACTATACTAAAATCCCTTAGAACAAATGGTAAAATAATTCCGAATCATTGAAACTTCTAAGATGCTATGTGAGAACGAATTGAGCAGAGCTGTACCGTAAGGAAATGTGTTTTCCTTAGTAGGAAACTATCAATTCAAAACCAACAAATGTTCAAAAATGTTGCTCAGACCTAAGTTTTGGCTTATGATATTGTTCATTTTGGACTTCAACTTCTGTAGGAACATGTAACTTTCCTGCAGAACTGACATGTTCAGTCCTTATTAAATAAAACTGTATAGCAAAGGAAGCCCAGGTTTGAGTTGTCAGCTCGGTAGAAAACTTTGTTAAACCAGGAGTTGATCTTTTAAATTTGAATGATACAACTTCTATAGTTTTTAACTTTGAATTATATAAATTCATTGCTTGCTTTGAAGTGAGAAGAGTGACACTTACTACTGCATGCTATTTAATGATGAAGTCCACACCTATGAACAAGTTATTTATACTCTTCAGAAAGCTGTCAACTGCACACAGAAAGAAGCTATTGGTTTTGCAACAACAGTAGATAGAGATGTAAGTAAATTTCTTTGTAGAGCTTATATTTACACTGACATTTATTTTATGACTACAGATACTTGAGTTTGCTTTCTCAAAGTGTATGGTTTATGTGATTAAGCCACATGTGTCTGGCCACTAACTAACTGACCAAGACAAACCACATTTGAAATTGAATATATTTTTCAGCGTAATTCTAGTAAGTCTCATGAGCATAGGGTGTTTCTTATCCCTTTCTGTCAAGGGCAGGCAGCAGCTTTAGCTCAATGCTTACTGTCCACCAGGGATTTCATGCTGGAAGACCCCCTGTGCTTGCTCCAAACATGGGAAGGAAGTAACAGCTGTCCACTGTGAGGAAAAAAAATCCATAATTGGTTGCTTTTGTTCCTGTGCTCATGGAACTGTTTGTGGTTTTTAAATTTAATTTTCTTTTTCATAATTCTTAGATGATAATGGAAGAAAGAGGTAAAGCATTTTATACAGCACTTAGAAAGAACAATGAGTTCAGTAAAACTATGTGCTGAGTATAATTTTAACTAGTGTTAGTAACTTGTTTTTTTTATGAAAGGGCATCTTTTATTCTGGGCAACTTTCTAGGGACAGCTGCATCTTGTTACTTGTGCCATAAGTCTGTTGCTGTGAAAATGTGTCCTTTTATGTTGTTTTGATTCCTTATGCCTCTTTTCTGGGGGAGCGGAACAAGGAGCTTCTCTTCCAAAATGGCAGTGAGAGCATTCTTCTGGGATGTCAAAGTAGTTAAACTGTAAGAAAGTCAGTGGAAAAGCAAGTACATAACATTACATAACACTGAACTGAACTTCACTTCTGTATTATCAATACCTTATTTCTGTAATATCAAGAACTCTTTGAAAGATTTCTGTGCCGACTTGAACACGTGTTCTGTATTACTGGATACGCTTCAGAGATTTTTCCCTGCTGTTCACCCCTGTTCTACTTTTAAATAGAATCATAGAATCATAGAATTAGCTATGTTGGAAAAGACCTACAAGATCACCTAGTCCAACCATCCACCTACCACCAATAACCCCACTAAACCATGTCTCTCAACGCTATATCTAAACGTTTCTTGAGAAATACATACGTACCTGTGTGCATGCATATGTATGTAAGCTAAAAAAAAAATATATGAAAAAAGATAGTTCCTGAAATTATGTTTTGGTATCAAACCAGATCTAAAATTTGAGTAAGCTATTCTGTCTACAATACAACAATTTAAATTAACTGTCAATATTTTAATATTTGTCTTGACAGAACAGAATACGGGAACCTTAACAATTTTGAAATGAACTATGCGCTTATATATTTTTGTTTAAAAGACCGGTTAGCTTTAATATCTACTCTTTAAAAAGCATTGGAATGCCTGAAATATTTAAATTTTAAGAAGTGTTGAAAACTATGATTGAGTATTCGATATTTCAAGTAAAACCTAATAGCTGTACCTTAAAATCACTAATTAATATACACAGAAAATTTTGTTAGCATGTAACTGCATATATGGCATAGCTTTATTTTCTTTTTAAAAATACGGGGTGTATTTTGGAGACTCAGATATCTAACTATATATAGTACTTTTAAAAAATGAAATTGGTGTGAAAACAAGAGTGGTTATTTTGCTTCTGAAGCTTTTCCTAGGTCTTTTATACTAATGTAAAACACTGCCTTTGAACTTCTTGTTTAGAAACTGGTGGTAATGTTACTTTTTCACAAATTTAAAGGGGCGTAGATCTGTCCGATATGGAGACTTTCAGTACTGTGATCAAGCCAAATCAGTAATTGTGGTAAGTAGTATCTACCTATTTTCCTCATCTAGCTGAAAGACGGTTTTCATACAGAGTTTTGTGATTGTTTTGTTACTGTCATGACTCTGTATATTATACAGAATATTGGAAACACTAGCATGCTCGTGAGATGGGTAACAAAATGCAGTTTTATGCTATGTTCTTGTTTTTCTCTTGTAGTCTAGCTTGAACCCAAAATATTTCCCAATAAGTTAGTAGACAACTTTTGCCCTCAGAAAACAGTTAGGAACTTGAAATGTAGTTTTTTAGAGTAATATATCAGTTCAGATCAGTGAAGTTAAACTACTTTTTCCATATAATATGAAGTTGTTTGTTGTTTTGTGGTAGCCCCAACTGCTGAAATTGTAACCGAGGGTTTGAATCCAAGTGCGAAACTACATTTTCATTTTGCATATACAGGGAAACGTGTGTATGTTCTTAATATGTATCATAGGATCCTTCTGTTTAAGAATAAGGGTTTAAGTAGTGGGGTTCTTAATTACATGAAGCAATTTACACATGATGCTGCTACCGCTGAAAAAGAAATACTGCAACCACAGTTGCAGTATGGTGCAGTATAGTTTAAACTATAACTATTTTTAAGGTGTTTTGAAAACATTAAGATCTCTTTAAAGATTGTTAGGCAGTATATTTAACTTGCCACTTGTGCAGATGAAGAAAAAATTACCTCTGTGTGTAATGTCTCACTGTTAAGGTTACTACCACAGACGAGGAAATATTCTTTCTTGTTTTTAATTCTACTTGTTTTTCGTTTTTGGAAACAGATAAGTTTCTTTTTTTGGTGGGCTGCTGTGTGACTTGCATGTCAGGTTGTGAGGAACGAATGTGTGCACTTGTCTTAGGGTGTGTGTGAGACTGCTTATCAGTAAAATGCAGTAGATACATGTGCATGTTGATAAGAGGAAGAAAGTGGAAAATGAATTGGCCTAAATATGTTGTTAATGCATAACATTGTTGTTCGCATAGTAATAGGATAAACAAAGTTCAGATTTTTTTACTTTTTCTTCTCTATTTAGATGTTAGTCATTGGAATATGTATTAATACTATAAGTTATTGAAATTAATCATAGGAATGTTGTGTTACTGTACAATAATGCATGCTAGCTCATTAAAAAAGCATTACCTCTTTTTTCTTTTTTTTTTTTTTAAGAGAAATACCAGTCGTCAGACAAAGCCACTGAAAGTACAGGTTATGCATTCATCCATTGTTGCCCATCAGAGCTTTGGTCTGAAGCTCCTAACTTGGCTTGGCAGTGTTATTGGATATTCAGGTGGGCAAACTTGAACTTTTTTGAGAAACTAGAGAATATTTGCTTCAGGAATTCAGCTTGCTTCATAATGTTGCCTACTCATTTCAGATATGCAGCATGTAAGGTAAAGCAATTAATGTCTTGTCAGGCTGTATCCTTTTTTACTGGTGCTAAAGTGCTGTTCTAACTTACAGAAGTGCTGCCAGTTTTGGTTAGTCTTCTCAGATACTGTTTTCTGTTTAGTTGATGTTGAACAGAAGCTCGGAATCATTGTCAAATACTGTATGCCAACAAGCTATTTTTTTAGTCCCTAATTCTTTTCAAATGAATGCAGTAAGCTGAAAATAACCTCTCTACTTAGACAATACAAAATTAATCAGAAGCCATTTGATGGTGATGAAAGTGGTTGCCTCAGGTTTGTGCTGTGTAAGTAGAACAACAGAGAAAATGTGGGGGACTGCTTTAGGATAAATACAGAAACCAATGAAGTATTAATCAGATATTTAGAAAGAGTGTTCTTCAAAGTAACAGCGTGCACAGTAAAAAAAAAAGATGCACAGTATCGCTTTTTTGGGAAGGTTCTGTGCTTTTTTCTGGTGTGTTTCATCCTTTGTCTTGATGAATCAAAGTTGTGAGGATGCGGAGCATGAGGGGAAATAAATGGAAAATGCATCAAACTACCACAAACTCCCAATGCGTATAAATGTAGGCATAGTCCCCAGCACACTTACTGTGTTTTATGAATCTGTAAATGTTAACAAGAATTAATAGCAGTGCATTCTCGGCTGTAATGTCACACATAAATTCTTCTGAGTAGGTGCAGGATTTGTTCATAAATTATATATTAGACTGATACTTGAAAAAAAAGCTAAAATTTCAAGCATGGGATCTCTCTGTCATGTTATTTTTGATAGATAAGTAGTTTGTGTAAGTTTATTTTTAATATGCATAAATCAAACTTTTGAAAAATTATTGTAGAAGTTTGTTCAAGTACTTGCTAGTGTTGATGGCAAATAATATATTTGCTGGCAAATAATGGATATAAATAAAAAGGAGAGACTAAGAGGTATTTAATTTGACATAATTTTTTCCTTCTGATTTAACCTGTGGACAAGCATTGTATTTCTCATTTCCTTTGAGCCCAGTTCTGTGCTGTGTCATTTGTGCCAGATACCAAAGTCACTAATTTTAGTACTGAAATACAACAGCAAAAAAGTGACGTGAATGAATTAAGGAAAATAAGATCTCAAACTGCACATAAAAGCATAGAATTTATAGTTTGTTTTGAGTGTATATGAAGGGAATTCTGCAGAATTTCAGAATCATTGAATCCACTGTACTTTATTTTTGCACTTCTGAAACATAATGTTAGACAATAAGCAGTACGTATATATTTTGTCTGTGACCTGTGTGTTCAACTACTCAAAGTGTCTTCAGACCTTGGGATGCAGTCTTGTAATGTAGGTCAAAATGAACTCTGTGGTGCACAGGGATGTGACCTTGCTGTAGGAGTTCACAAACTGTAGAACTGCACCATGTAGTGCACGGTATGGTATGCATGGCACTGAGCCACTGCCAATGCTACCTAAGAAGCTGTATCTTCAGCAGAGTGCGGAGACAGTGGCTTAATACTTATAAGCCATATTATTTTGTTAGTGAGTAAGTTACTTGCAGTCCGAAGCTGGGTTGAACATACGGGTGTCTGTGTTGTGTTGAAGATTCAGTATAACTTGTTTGTTCATATGGCAGCAATTATTATTGCTTTCCATTTGGGAAAAAAAAAAAGGCAAACAAAATAATAGAGAAGCTTTACTGTAATAGAGGGTAGTAAGTATACAGAAAAAACGGTCATATATGAACTTTTATTTTCGGTAGGACTCTAAATGAGAAAAATATGATCCTAAAATTAGCTTCATGTATAATTATTTATATTCATAAGCCAAGTAGCACTTCTAAGGAGCACATTTATATTTGATAACTTTGAAGCAAATCATTCTGTTTGGCAGTTTTCATGAAGTTCATTAATGTTCTATAAAGCTGGTATACGTCATGCAAAGTATCAAATATTTGTGTTTCTATTAGCAAAATAGGAAATGTTATCTGGCTGTTAATGAAATAGGGCCAGATTTCTTCTGCTGTGTCTTACGAAAATTCCAGCATGTCCGTTACTTTGACAAGTTTTGTGTTTGAAGCTATTACTAACTTCCGTCATTTCTCTTCATTAAGATGGCCTTCGTCGAGTATTGTGTCAGGTTGGTTTACAGGAGGGACCAGAAGGTGAAAATTCTTCTCTTGTGGATAAGCTGATGCTGTATGATTCTAAACTGTGGAAGGGTGAGCTTTTTTTTTTTTTCAAGCTTTTGGAGAATGCTGAGGAATGTTATGCATGATGTTTTTCCCTTACCGCATATGTGATCATTTTTACTGTAACATGTTAGCGAGGTAATTTCCTAATTTGTTAGGATAACTTCTTTCACATGAACAACATGTAATTTTGAACTTTTAGATTTCTATTTCAAGATTAATATTTCTCTACTTCTTCCTGTTTTCCATAGTTACTCTGTATTGAGCAAATAACTGAATGGCTTTTGACTTAAATGACCTACAGAAAGAAATAATACAAACATGCTTATGTTTCTAAGCTACATACAGTCAGTTCTTATTGGTATTGATAGTATTTTCTGGGATACTGCTCAGACACACATTAGAAATTCAGAGCTAGATAAGTTCATTTTTTTTTTTTGTGGAGTTGTTCCAGCTGACAAAATTTACTGCGTTTCCCAAGACTTTACATGTAGCTGCTTCCCTTTGGCTCCCCTCAGGCCATCCAAATCCTGTTTGTTCTGAGGAGCAGTTTCATTCTTGTCTTCCTGACTTGCCTTACACTTGAAGGTTTATGTTCTCATTCAGCAGCTGAGTATTATTTGGTACAGGAGTAATAAATAATGCCACTTGAAGTATTTCATTTTTCTGTGCTCTTCATTCTTTGCTACCACCTGAGAGACTTGATCAAAGCAGCTTCTGCTCTGAAGTGCAGACGTGCTTCATTCTGTAAAAGTTTACATTTCTAAATGTTTCTGTAGTATACTGTTAGAAAATAATGACATACATCATTCATGTTTCTTGGCAGGAGCTAGAAATGTGTATCACCAGTTATTCATGAGCAGTCTACTTATGGACTTGAAATACAAGAAGCTTTTCGCTATCCGTTTTGCAAGAGTAAGTATCTTTCCTAAAAGAGCTATTAAATGCCTAAACTATCTAGTGAAGAGAGTTTAGTTAGTGTGTAGAACTTCAAATGAACTGTTGCCAGAATTTTTTTTTTTGAACGTGGAAAGTTGAAATGAAATGCCAGCATTTTATTTCTGTCTTTAAAATATTAGTTGAAATGGCATCTCATCTGCTGAGAAGAAGGTAAACTTTCCAGGTTCCCCAGAACTAAAGTAGTTCACATGTATTGTCTTCACCATCAGCTATGCAGGCTCTTCTTGAGAGCTAATTGTATCTCGTTGCTGAGGTATAAACTCTTACAACACTCCAAAAAAATAGTGCTGAAATTCAGTTCCGCTGATTGGTATTTCTGCAGTAAGTAGTACTTGAAATGCTTTAAATCACCAATGCAAAATTCTGCTCACTCTGCTGAAGACAATTTTTTTTGTATGTGTAAGAAATAAAATATTAGCCCTTATTGTGAAAATGAGTGAGTAGTTCTCACTTGTGAGCTAATAATTTTTTTTGTATGAAATATTGGTATAATAATCCATAGCAGCTGTTCTTCCTTTTATCATGGAATTAAAATTTCCCAGAGCAGACGTTTAAATTAAAAAAATCAGGTCAGTGTGGATTAGAGGTGAATTTCCCCTTGTTGTTTAGAATTACCGGCAGTTGCAGAGAGATTATATGGAGGATGATCACGAACGAGCAGTGTCGGTGGCTGCTCTGTCTGTCCAACTCTTCACTGTACCTACTCTGGTGAGTAGTGCCTGTCTTTCTTTTAAAAACTGATAGTTGGCACTCCTTGCCTCTTTTTGCCTCCTTCTTAATAGAACTATGAGCGATTGCAGAGTGATTTTATGAAAGATGACCACGACAGAGAGTTCTCAATTGCTGACCTCTCGATACAGATATTCACAGTGCCTTCTCTTGTAAGTACTAAAAGACCAAAAAAGGAAATCTTTATTTGTTGAAAGCCACTTGAGGTTCTTGAATCCAGACCACAGATTTCTTTTAACATTACTGTGGAAATGCGGGGCACTGCTGCTGCACGTGAGTCAGTCTGTTTACGTACATTACTATGGGTTTAGAAGTTAAAGAAGTTTAGCACTGCAAAGATTGGATCTGACTTCCCAGGTTGGGCTGGGTATTTTTGATTACGTTTTACTTTTTTATTTTAGGATTGTGTGCATTTGATGTTTATTCAGAGGCACACAACATTTACGTTTCTCATCATAACAATTTGTGGTTTCTGTTTGTAGAAGTCTACGTTGTGATTTGCTTATTACAGTTTCAGAGCATACCTTTTGGGTGCAATTTTATAAATGTTCCACTTTGTTTATCGTAGTTTTCCAGTCAACCTAAGTACAGGCAATAATTGTCTCATGAGATTCCCCACCTCATTTGATGGTTCTTGACTCAGACTGTGCCTTCTTTGAGGTTTGCAGTTTGCTTGAAGCGCTGTAACAAAAATTATGGTTCACCTTCTTCACTAATACTGCCCATCATTCTTGAGCTTATGCTTGTTTTTTGCTCCAGTTGCCAAAAAAGTCTCTCTTTGCTTGCAGTACAAACTAATGCTTGGAGCTGTACTGAAAATAAAAGTTTGATTTTCATAGCCATTTTTTGTATTTGTTTCAAAAACGAATGTTTCTAAATCCTCCCACATTTAATTGAGCTCTAAAATTCAATAGTACAATAGCATTTATGGTATTGAGCAAAGTTGTTTTTTTTAGTTTCATAGAGGTGGATGTTATTAGTGGGAATCTGAAACCTCAGGATTTTGCTTCCGTGGGTCAGGGCAATATTGTGTAAGTCTTTTAATTTTGATGCTGACAATAAGAATGTTGCCATTATTCAGACTTGCATTTATCCAACTAGTATTATTCAAATTTTTTTTCATTTGACAGATGAGGTGATACATTTGTATAAATATTTTGTAGGAATTTCAAATGCTTCCTTAGAGTAGGAGAATTGCAGTTTGACTTCTATGTGTTTTTTTATTTCAAAACCATGCAAAACAAGGGTAGAGCAAATCGTTATTGGCTAATTTTATAGAAGATAGGGTAGGGTGATGGCCTGAAAGTAAGATAAGAAGGAAGAATTCTTTTTTCTAGGTTTTGACCCATTTTGCATTCGTTCTTAATTGAGTAAATAAGTTGAAGAACATTAAAACCACCCCCAGTAACATTTTCAAACTTATGTTAGTAATTTGAGTTTGAGCTCTCAAGTAACTGAGGTGGTTTGGTTTGAGGGATGATTGGTTGTTGTGTTGACAGTAATTTTTTTTTTTAATGTTAACCATTAGATTTTTTCCCCCACAGTAGCATTTTAAAAACTGTATTTGGAGTATCATTAGCAACCATAGAACACAGAAGCTCTAGTCAACAACTGCAGTGTCATTGTGGTAGATCAGAGGAGCCAATCTTTTTGAATGTACTAGCCACCTAAATAACATCCTCATGGGACCTGAAAACTGCAAGATTCATACAGTTTACCTTGGAGAGCCAGCAGGCTGAGGGAGTTCTGGAAGAGTTTGCAAGTAGGAGATGGCAGTAACTTCTTAGCACCCCCTACGCTGTTGTGGGGTTGGATTAAGTTAGACTGGGTGTGCCAGATTGCCATCTGGCAACGCTGGACTTTGTAATGGGTGTTGATTTGTTTCCTGCAACACATAGATACATGCAGCAGCCATTGATGGGAATTAAAGGTCATCTCACAAAATTTCGATGTGGAAGTTGCTCTTTATAGCTCATTAGAAGTTCAGAAAACTCACTGTTTGCCATAGTGCTTGGCCTTTTGTAAACAGAAAAACAAAAGAACTGTCACTACCCCAAAGGGCTCGTACTTAAATTACGTAAGAGACAACAGATACTTAAGGGGAGGTACAAGTTAATTAAGTTAATTATAAGAAAGATAATAATATGTTTTGTTTTAATTACATGCATAAGTTAGCAGGAGTCTAATCGTAGTCAAATTTCTGTACAGAAGGGGACTGAAGAGAGTTATCTGAATTATGGTAATTTCTGGTTAGAATACATTTTTCTTCTGTGTACATTTGGAAGATTGATTTTAGTATATTCCTCTGTTTTAATTATCAATGTAACTATTTTGAATGAAATGTCATGTATTTTTACCTTGATGGTGCAACGTGAAACTCTCGTTAGTTGTCTGTTATTTACAGCAAATTTCAATGTACTTTTGGTGTAGGCTCGAATGCTAATAACAGAGGAAAATCTCATGACCACTATCATCAAAACTTTTATGGACCACTTAAGACACCGTGACATCCAAGGCAGGTTTCAGTTTGAACGTTACACTGCTCTGCAGGCTTTCAAATTCAGGCGTGTTCAGAGCCTTATTCTGGATCTCAAGTAAGTCTGTTAAGTATGTGCCAATTCGATCAATTGAAAGAGAAAACAGAAAGGATTAAAATTAACACTTGTATCTGTTGCTAATGTACTTAGGTATGTGTTGATAAGTAAGCCAACTGAGTGGTCGGAAGACTTGAGACACAAGTTTCTAGAGGGTTTTGATGCCTTCTTAGAGTTACTCAAATGTATGCAGGTATGTAAATCTGTGTGTTACAAAATTTGCACCATGTTAAGATTATAGCAAGAAGTTAGGTATCGTAATATAAAAACTGAGGGAATTCAGTGTACCCTCTGTTTTATAATTTTAGAGCAATATAGCTTCTGGAATGGTTATATTCCCTGAAACATGTCTCACCCAGCTTTTTTATTTTTTTGTTTGTTGTTTTAGAAGGCAGTAAAAGAAGAAGAGTGGAAAGGAAAAATGTAGTTTGGGGTTTATTTTGGAGTTGTGTGGGCAGACAAGACATGTTTAATTGTATGAGCCAAATCTGCCCCATTTTAACTCATTTTCCATCTTAGTGAAAGATGCAGATACTGCTTCAGTGTTAGCAGAGTTGATCCTTGTATTAAAGCATATATTGTCAGTGCTGTAGATGTCTTCTCTGAGATTTTTTTAGTCTTTTCATGTGCTGTGTTAAGAGGAGTATTTTAAAAGCAATGCAGCTTTTATAAAAGCAGATATACTGTATGATCAGTAAGGTGTGAATCAGAATCACTCACACTTTTCCATACTTCAGTAGCACACCCATCTCAGTATTTTAGCCATATTCGCCTGTTGATGACAGCCTCTTGAATATGCTTTCTCCCATGTCATGCTGTTGATTTTCTTTTTTCTTATACCAAGATCCGATTAGGTTCTGTGGTACTCAGTCTGAATTTAGTACTTACCTGCATTTGATAATACATCCCTTGAAAACGCATTTAAAAAGCAAAATAAATGTTGAAGGTGATTGATGTATGTATATAAACGTCCTTTGAAAAGAAAGTTCAAGGTGTTAATAACAGAGCTAATACCTGAAAAACGCCCAGACCCAGCATTCTTATGTCCTCCACTTCCTGTTTCATTTTCGTGTTGTTTAGATATAATTCCTTTCCAGGTGGCCCCAAGTAATTCTTGTTATAGCAGTAATATGTTTGTAAAAGTAGGTAACCACTGTACCGCAGTTAGGCTAATGTGAAGTTATTTAAGTGATATGCTGTTGAGATGTGTAATGCTTTTCTTTAAGGGAATGGATCCAATAACCCGTCAAGTAGGACAACACATTGAAATGGAACCGGAATGGGAAGCAGCATTTACACTGCAAATGAAATTAACACTTGTTATTTCAATGATGCAGGACTGGTGTGCTTTAGATGTAAGTTCCTTCTGAATTGTTTTTTCCATGTGAATACGTACTAATGGAGGTGGTGGTCATGAGAAGGTAAAGCAAACATTAATGTGTGTAACAAGTTGAACAAAACACATAATGGCACTGTAAGTCAAAATCTTCTGTGTGCAAGTATGCTTTTTCCACGTGAAAAAATGGTGATCATCACAACATTGTTAGGTTATAGTTAACAGTTATCGGAAAACAGGGTGTAGAGAAACGTGCGCTGGATCTACTTAATGCTGCAGGATTGTAAATCAGCTTTCTACTGCATGTGTGTTTCAAGTTCTAGCATTACAGAACTTCAGCATGGTGAAATATTGTTGTGATCCTAGAATATCTAAATATTCAATCTGGCCTTAATCTGTCACTGTCAGTTAATGTACAAGTTGGCTAACCTAGCACGATCATAAAAAAACTTCAGAAAGTTCCCGTAATTACAAAACCAAAAACCTTGCAACTGTTGTTTGGTTGTTGTTTTTTTCCTGGTCAGACATATCTAAATGTATTTCATGGTCTTTGTCTGCCTCATTAATTCACATCAGTACATTGAGTTCCTTATCTTAGCTTTGTAGGACTGTTAATACAGATAAAAACCCAAAACCTATTTAAACTTGTCAGATTTCTTGTTGTTTGCTGTGCTATTTGTCAGAGCTCTGCTTTCTTTATAATCTTTGCAAACTGTGCTCACTCTTTTAGGAAAAAGTGTTAATTGAAGCTTACAAGAAATGCCTGGCTGTGTTGATGCAGTGTCATAGTGGCTTCACTGATGGAGAGCAGCCTATTGTTCTCAGTATGTGCGGACATTCAGTTGAGACCATCAGATACTGTGTTTCCCAGGAAAAAGTCAGCATTCATCTCCCAGTTTCTCGTTTACTTGCAGGTATAAACTTGCTTAAAAGTATTTCAGGAAATGGAAAATGTTGCATAAATACAATCTGCTTTTTGCGTGTGTATAAGGAACCACGCAACAGCTGTTGAGAGCCTGAGTAGGGTGTATTTTAGCTATTTTCTAGTAGTTTGATAGCCTGAAGGCAAAATGTTCCCAAGCATTTGAGAAGTTAGTGTCAGGCCTGGGGGAGATTGTCTCCTGCCTCTGTGTTTGTCACTGGTGGGTGTAGGAAGTTACAGCTGCTTTTGTAACTTGCATGGTGCGAAAGAAATGCAACAAAATATGGACTGCAGTTGACTGATTGTTTTCAAATCTGTTTAGCTGTCAGAATGAATAGATGAATCAACAGTCTGTTAGAGAACAGATTTGTCAGGGATGTATCCCCAGAAAATTAAGCACTGTGTTTTTTCTACTTGCATGGGGCCTAACTTGCTAACAGTTGTGTTGTGGGGGGAATATTGTTTTAATCTAAACATATAGTCTAATGGTAATAAAATAAATCCCCAGGTACTGAAGTGAAGTTTTTAAGTAAAATATTACGCAGATTAGAATCTAATAACATTTTATTTTTGAATCTGTAAGCAAACTCTCTTGTAGTTTTAAAGCAAAGCAAACCAGAAAATCCTTACGTATTTATTTTGTCAGAGCCTCATTATAGCTCCGGAGGTATTTTGTAAAATTCTCTTGACAGACAGAAAGGATGAGATATCTGTCGTTGATAACTTGCCCTGATCAACCAAGGATAGTTGGCTGTCACTGAGGGGATGTGGCATGGACAAAAGAAAGGCAAAACTCACTTGCTCTGCAGGTTTTATACAGATACAACTTTCCATAAAGTGAAGGTTTTTTTAATGTTTCTCTTTAGCAAATGGCTGTGTAGTTCCAGAATAATAATTTTACAGATTTGTAATTATGTCCAGAAAATGGTCTGACACTATATTAGGTGATCTTTTTTGACCTTTTGGAATAGTATTAGTTATTGTGTGTAATATATATGCGTCTGTTCTATTTATTCATGTAGGCTTGCATGTTTTGCTGAGTAAAACTGAAGTGGCGTATAAGTTTCCAGAGCTGCTACCCCTGGTATGTAATTAAAGGTAGCATACTCATTAAATGTAATTAATGCTGAAGATGAAATTGCTTAAATAGGTGTAGGATATTATTAAATAAAACAAACGGCTGTTTGGCCATGCATACTGTTTACAAAGACTATCTTTGGTAGATAGTATCTCTCAAGAGATTAATATTTGGATAATCATAACTGGAGCGCAAGCAATCAGCATTGCTCTCTTAAATAATTCAAGACTCTGATGGAAAGCTTGTATTTTGTTCTTCATTCGTTACTTTCTTTATATAGTAGAAATTATTTGTAGAAACCACTGGCAGGACTTGATTTCCTTCTCCTTGGCATGGATTCCAATTTCGTTCCTCAGTTGTTTTCCTTCCTGCATGTACTTACTGATCCCTTTCTTTAATGGAAGGTTAAAAAGAACAAAATAAAGGAGAAATTGTAACTGGCAATGGAAACCTCTTGTCTTTTAACAGAACAAATACTTAATGTTATTGAATTGACAATGTTGATGTTTTAAAATACAAAGCTTACTGTTTTTAAGAATAAACACTAAACCCTTGAGGGGTACTTCTGTGGAGCAAATACTGTGTGAGGCTGGTTAATGTTGGTTAGGTGGATTATAAAAGGCTCATCGAGCCTTTGTAGAACGTACTTTGAATTTACTTCTCTTTTGTATTCCCCAAACATTTAATTATTACAAATATCATCCTTCTTCCTTTCAGTTCCGTTTCCTCTTATATTCTCTAAACATATCAAAATACTGTGTTTTATTTTAACGCAGAGTGAACTTAGCCCACCTATGTTAATAGAACATCCTCTACGATGCTTAGTTCTGTGTGCTCAAGTGCATGCAGGGATGTGGAGGAGAAATGGCTTCTCTCTTGTTAATCAGGTAAGTACACAGTAGCTGTGTAATTAGTGTTTTCTGACAGCTCCCCCAAGATTGATTTCAGACCCCCCAAATCTCTCATTTGTATGTTGATTTTAAATTTCACTTGCATTAACTTCCGTAAGGTTTGTGTGAGGTAGGCGCTTAAATAAATACTTGCATTATTTGAATATTTGTTTTTAAGCCGACCTTTGATGTCTTAGTCAGAAGTTGCTTTTTTTTCTTGTTTCAAGTCTGCTATGGTGCTCAGTGAGCATGGTGCTCTGTGTGTAAAGAAGCTACAAAGTATAACGCAGCTAATGTCCCTTCCCCTTTTTCCTGTGTGCTGCCCAAAAATAACAACAATTAGACCTGTGCATCTTTGATAACGCATTCATTGCTTTCACATAAAAGTGCCTTGAATATTAAAATATACCCCATTCAGATGATTACCCTTTCTAAGGCAACAAGATGCATTAGAACCAACTCTGGGCATCTTGTGTGTCTTTTGTCCCATAAACCCCCATCTTCAATAGATAATTGCAGAGTATGCATGCTGGAAGGTTGAATTAAGCTGCTCTTCTTGCTGATGCTTCTTGCCTCTTAGTCTTAAAACAAACAAACGAAAAACAACAAAAAACAAAGCCTGTTTTTGTAAGGTGATGTCTTTGTCATTATTTCAAGCAAAGGCAGCTCTAGTTGCATACAATTATACCATCACTCAAGTTACTATAGGCACATACCAAATCTGAAATTTCAGCTTCTGAGAGAGGAACAAATCTGTGTTAAATTGCACTGGCTGCCAACATCGTAAAATAAGACGAGTTTAGTTTAGTTACTTTGGCTCCCACAGTCTGGAATTCCTTTCTTTTCTGACTGTGGCTCATATTCAGCCAGCTGTTTTTGGATATTTTCTGATATGAATGGGCATCTATGTGTGGATCAGTAGTTTGGGAAAATAGAGGAGGGCATGCCTAACTATCTGTTCCATGTGATTTTCTAGAATAAAAGTAAATGTACATGAAATATGATGTTTGTAATTATCGTGGGTTTTTTTCCAGATTTATTACTATCATAATGTGAAGTGCAGGAGAGAGATGTTTGACAAGGACATAGTAATGCTTCAGGTAACTATGTGTACCGGTTTGCATTTTATCAAGCATCTTCAGGATTTGAGGGCATTTGTTTATAGCTCTATCAAAAGTTTTTCAAACCATCTTTGGTAATGTAATGAATGTATACATTGCCTCTTCTCCCTCCCTTCTTGCTGTGTTGTAAAATCTCTTCTTGAAGTTCAAATCTGTCAGTCAACTTTATCTCTGACGCAGAGATGTCTGTGTTACTTCTATGCTGAGAGGAACAAAAGTTAAAACCTGCTGCTTGGTGTTCACCTAGAAGCAAAATATTTTCACAAGGCCCTTAAATCTTACTTTAGATGTGGCTCTACCCAATATAATGCATGTATTCTGGTTCGCTTCTGGTTTCTGACATATTTCCCTGAGGCTTGTTCTACCCCTGATTTTTAATTATCCTCAGCATCTGCTTATTTGGGTTGATTTCCTGCGGTTACACTGAAATTATTCTGCCTTAAAAAAGGCAGAATAAACTAAGAGTAAACTAAGAACAAATAAGCGGCTAATTTAGATACTTTGTTTAATAAACAAATAATGTTTTGGAAAGTAGTTTTCAGAAGTGGCAGTAGGTGTGTGTGTGTGTGTGTGGCTACATTAAGACATTTGTATTTTTTCACAGGAAGTTTGGAAAATCTTTTTGAAATCTTCTATTGTTTTGAGAAAGGGAATTTAAAATCTTGTTTTTTAACAACTTATCATGCTGTATAATAAGTGATCATAGATGGTATTTATTATGCCTTCTAAAAGTTGGATCAACAGGAACAGAATAGTAGAGACAAAAACAAATAAAAGTCTTTCTCTGTTTTTTATTTAGATTAGAGATGGAATAATCCTGAATATTTTGCACTTAAATGCTATCAAAAATTATTAATAAATCGTAGCACCCTACATACTCAAACCTGTGCTGTTGCACTATTGGAGTCCTAAAAGAGTAAGTCTAATTAAATCTCCATGCCAAGGGAAGAGAGAGATGAATTTAATTAAGAATATTGTGTCAACTTTGTATATGAATATAAAACACTTTGTAATAACACTCAATCTGTTTTCAGTTTATAATCATGTTCTTCTTTAATAGACAGGTGTGTCTATGATGGATCCAAACCACTTCCTGATGGTAATGCTGAGTCGCTTTGAACTGTATCAGATATTTAGTACTCCAGACTATGGCAAACGATTTAGCACAGAAAATACTAACAAGGTATCTTATGCGCAGACTTTATAGGAAAATCTCTGATTTTGTTTTCAAAAATACATTGAATGCTGTTGTGCTACATCTGTGCAGTTTCTTGATTAAAAAATAGTGAAGTAATTATTTTGATTTAGTTTGGCCAGTTTAAAATATGCATAAACATCATACGCGTAAAAATGATAAATGTCAGAAGCTGCTGCTTGATTTTCACATTGTTCAAGAAGTTTAAGGCAGTTGTGACTACGTTACAGTAGAACGTAAAATGGGGAATACTGAGGGTGAAAAAAGGCAATGTTTTGAAGCACAGAAAGATATTTTTAGCATATGGATTTTTTTAACCTTTACACGAAACATGTAAATTCTTTTTCTTTTTCTTTAATCCAGGATGTTGTTCAGCAAAATAACACTCTTATAGAAGAGATGCTTTACCTCATTATAATGATTGTTGGTAAGTTCAGAATGCATTTAATTCATTTTTTAAGATTTTGTTTAATGGTCTGGAATGACCGTTCTTCGTTATCTCAAATTCAGTTCTACTTTGAGTGCTTTGTAGTTCTTGAAACTAGCTTAGTTTAGCATCATGAATTTTTCATTGCCATAATGAATTTTTGAGTGGAGTAACACAAGGTTTCATGGCAGAGTCTTATTTGCCAGTCTTTTTCTTTAAATGACAAGAGAAGAACAAATAATGTTTAAAAATACTCTAAAATAAAATGAAAAAATACTGTTATTTTGTGTTCCTAGGAGAAAGATTCAGTCCTGGCATAGGACAGGTAAATGCAACAGATGAAATCAAACGAGAGATCATCCATCAGCTGAGCATCAGGCCGATGGCTCACAGTGAATTAGTAAAGGCGTTACCTGAAGATGTGAGTAACTTGGAAGACAAAACAAAGCCTTCGGTTTGATAAGTTTAATTAGTGAAAATTAACTTTTCTACATGAGTTAATGCCGCTTAATGGAAGCATCATGATTATGCAGATTAAAGTTAACGTGAGTACAGATTAACAGTTGTCATAGAGAAGGTAGGAAAACGCTGTAGAAGGAGAAACAGCGTATGAAATAGGCAGGAGCCTGAGATGATCTTCAGCTCTTCTCTTTAATGCTGTTTCTTATCAGGCCATCTGGTCAGCAGTCTCTGCAGTCTGCTGGTAAATCCTAAATAGATGTATGCAGGTGGGTTGCCAGAGCTACCCAGAAATATAAACTCGTATTTTAAAGCTTATCAGTAATTGAAAATACATGAAACCGGACACAGTATGATGACTTGTGAAACATGAATGCTTTATTTGCATGGATAGAAGCGTTTACTTGAGTTCCAGTATGAGTATTTTTGTAAGGATAGCAAAGTGTGATTTTTTTAGAAGATTTTTTAAGCAATCTTTAAACGCGATTTCAGAGAGAAGTCAACATTCAAAAATTATTATTCTTTTACTGCATCAGTACTACTAATTTACGCTAAAATTCACAATTAGTTATGTTTTCAGTCTTAAATACATTTTCCTTGGCCTGTTAACAGCTGTGAATATACGTTGAGGGAAAGGGATAAAACTGTTAAAAAGAACCTTTAGGTGATTTGAGCTGATTTTTTAATCTCCTTTTATGGTTACTTTATCATTTTTCAGTGCCCTATCCTTTTATCTTCTTTTTCATTTTTAAAGGCCTAGAAACTGGAAATAGTGACTATATATTAAGTCACATTGAGTAAGCTGGCTCAGTTTTTTTCTGTTACGTTCTAAGTTTATTTTGACGGGGGAAAAAAAGTAAAAATTCATTATTCTTAAAAGTGTTTTTCGCAGACATGGTATTCCTGACCGTATGTTCATATTTTGTGTTTTAGCGTTCTTGGGAGTGTCATGAATGTGACTTCATTCTACATCTGTTTTCCTCGTTCATCTAGTGCTGTATGTTATTTGAATGTATTTAAATCCAAGAACTGTAGTAACACGCTGTTTTGCATTTTGACTCAATTTAGGAGAACAGAGAGACAGGAATGGAAAGTGTAATTGAAGAAGTGGCTTGTTTCAAGTACGTTTCCCTTTATTCTAATATTTTAGCTTTTAAAATTAAATATTTAAATTGGTGAGAATGAGAGGACGGAAGAAAGGGGGACTGGTGCGTAATGAAAGCAAGAAAAAGACCCATGCTCCTGTGAAATTTAACTCAAAAGGAATATTTATCTATGATGATATAGCAGTCCAGCATGGAAGTCATAAGAGAGATTTCCATATGCACTGCTGAGAATTAGGTTTGAGTATCAGTGGGAACTCGGTACCCAGCTGCTATTTGTCTCATAACAGTCTCTTCATGGAAACTCAGGTTGATTACTATTTGCTAAGTAGTAAGTGAATCTCTTCCTCCCCCCCACCTTGGGCTTTTCCAAGGGCTTTACTGAAGTGCATCATTCTTAATGCTCATTTTAGTGTGCTCATGGAGCAATGCTTTTAGCTCTTTTAGTTATCAGTTATTAACATTTGAGCATGAATGGTTAAGCATGAATTTTACAAATTTCTTGATAGGAAACCTGGATTAACTGGCAGAGGGCTGTATGAATTAAAACCAGAATGTACGAAGAATTTCAATCTGTATTTCTATCACTTCTCAAGGGCAGAGCAATCAAAGGTAATTAATTTCAAGCTTCTGTTTTTCATTTTTCTTTAAATTTCTTCTTTCTTTTTTCTTTTTTTCCAGAAAACTTTGTGAGGAAATCTTATCAACTGCTGCTTTTTAAAAGTTGATTCATTTGAGACTGTCGACAGAATTTGTTTCAGATTTCTCTATCATTAGATGCTTTATCTTATACAGAGCTGCTGAAATCAGTGGGGCTTCAGGAGTTTTGTGTGTGGGTTCCCTTACATCTTGTTAGACTGAAAGTGCTTTAACAGTTTGTATTTTTACTTACCTTTATGGATACTACCATTTTATGATTTCTCTTATGGTTTTTATGCTACTAAAGAATCCAGGCTGGCTCAAGATGAAAGATGAATTTCAAAAATGCAGGCCTTATAAGAGGTTGGTGTGTAGAATGTAATACATACTAAAAAGACATGGAAGCTTGCTCCTTTTATTTAAGGAGAGGGTAAGGAGGAAAGAAAGAGCAACAGTATAACAAAGAAAATAGCAATGCTTTTTTATTGTTATTTCTGAAGGTTTTGAGTAATATTGGCATCACTGTATTTCAGGCTGAAGAAGCACAAAGAAAGCTGAAAAGACAGAACAGAGAAGATACAGGTATTTTTCTTCGAGAGAAGAGGGGAGGAAAGAGAAACACCTGTCAAACTCTGTATTGCCCTGCATAACATGTCTTGGATTAGCCAGATATTGGTGGGAATGTAGCAATTTCCCTTCTATCTTCCTGATTATAGTCAGGAATCTGATCCATGCTAGCTTTTTTTTTCAGCTTTCCTTACACACAAGCAGTATCAAATGTTACAGCCTGCTATCTGTGATACTTTTTATCAAGCAGCTGTATACTATGCAGGGTTAGAATGTTAAGCCTTTGGAACATCAGATATTTGATTTAGGTGTTGCAAATTTAATATGCTGAAATGTGAAACTCATATTTCTTTTTCAGCTCTTCCACCACCAGCATTGCCTCCTTTCTGCCCACTTTTTGCAAGTCTGGTTAATATTCTGCAGTCTGATGTCATGCTGTGCATTATGGGAACGATACTACAGTGGGCAGTAGAACACAATGGCTATGCCTGGTCAGAGTCCATGCTGCAAAGGGTATGCTTCCTTATTTAATACTACGCATACAGTAAAGGAGGAGCGTGTATTTCAGCTCTCTAGGTGGGTTTGTCGATTCAGATTGCTTACTGGCATATCTGGAGTATTAGAGCATTCTGGCAATTTGTTTGTGATGGAAGAAGCGGTTGACTCAGCATTGACAGAGTTTTCCACCAAGGTTTAAGTGTTGTCACTTTAAAATGCAATTGAGGCTACTTTCATGCCAAATAGGGTAATTTGATTTTTATTTCAAGGAAATAATATTTTTTTTTACAGCTTTTCACTGACATAAAGGTTAAGTTAGTATTATTCTGAAGTATTTATCATAGAACCATTAAGGTTGGAAAAGATCTTTAAGATCATCTCGTCCAACCGTCAATACATGTAGAATGTTAGAATAAATGTGGTTTAATAATTTCAAATTTCTGTCAGTTAAATTTTGCATAAGTTTCTGATAATAGCATGCAATTTTTAAGGTGAAAGCTAAGAAATATGAGAAAATACTGAAATTTATCCTAAAGTACTGAGTTCCTCTTGACTAGAAGGAGAGCAAACAGAGACACTAGTGCTATGAGGTGTGTAAATCTGTGAAGTTTCAGGAATTTGCCAACACGCACTGTTAATCCTGTGTAATATAACTTTAGAGCTACATAGATAGAAATAACTTCAAATATGTTCTTATTTATATAATTTTATTGTATTGACTTCCTTGTCTTTTAATGAATTACCTGAACTATGTGAAGAGATTATGTATGCTTTAAAAGAAAAGAGAACTAAACCTGATAATTTTTACCTAGGTTTTGCATTTGATTGGAATGGCACTACAAGATGAAAAACAGCATCTGGAGAATCTCAGTGAGGAGAATGTTGTAACATTTACCTTCACTCAGAAAATATCAAGTATGCCCTTTTCTTCATAAGCAGAGCAAATTTTAAGTGAACGAAAATGCCAGTCCATCCTATTTTCTTCTTCTCTAACAGTATTTATTAAAAGAGTATGGCTGTTAATCTATCAAAAATTGTTTTCAATATTATAAATACACACAAAACAATTCTTAAATTGTACAGGAAAAGTTGACCATGTATATACATACTTCACATATATGTAGCAATGATAGTAGTTTTGATAGCAGCGATACTAAATCCCTTTTTTAGAGAAGAGAAATCCAGAAGTAGAACAATTCCCATGGAATCTAATTTTTAATACAATTGTAGCGTTTTTAACAAAGATTGCTGTCCATGATCAGACACTACTATTGCAAAAGTTGTTGCTGTGTTCTTAATAAATGATTGTTTACTCAATGCTTCTTTGTATCTTCTGAATAGTACCTTTAGATCTATTAAGACATTATACCACTAAAATTCTTCCATTGAAAATTGGTGGGAAATACAATATTGCAAGTTTGACCTAGCAGCTGCCACCTAATAAACATTCAAGGTGTAGGTACAGTGCATTTGGACCTGTAAGTAAAGTTGGTGAACAAGACTTCTAAGACAGTTTCCTCTAACCTCTTGGAGTTCACAGGGTATTAATGAAAATGCTTGGGGGAGTGAAAGTTACGTATTAGTTGAAG
The DNA here is from genome assembly GCF_002078875.1 of Numida meleagris. Classification (NCBI taxonomy): domain Eukaryota; kingdom Metazoa; phylum Chordata; class Aves; order Galliformes; family Numididae; genus Numida; species Numida meleagris. The sequence goes on from NC_034411.1 coordinate 22,887,418, forward strand.
GAATTCTTTAGTTGTTGAATATATGCAGGTGTTGGTTGGTTTTTGTTTTCTTTGATAGTAATGAGTGCTGAGTTTGTCATTCTCATTTTTCTCAGGGCCAGGAGAGGCACCCAACAATTCCCCTAGTATACTTGCTATGCTAGAAACACTGCAAAATGCGCCTCATCTGGAAGTGCACAAGGACATGATCAGGTGGATTTTGAAGGTAAATCTGTTTCATATAATTTATGAAAACCACGGAAAGAAGATTGCTGAAACTTTTCTGATTCTACTGCAATGATTTTCTTATTTTCCACGTTGATTTGTTGTAGCTACCTTTTTTCCTTTTTCTGGAATCCAAGACAACACATTATGTGGGCAGTGTTGTAGTATGCACAATTGTTATGTTAATGGCACAATAGTTTGTGAGAGATTTTGTTGTTTTTGTTTTCGTACAGACTTTTAATACTATTAAGAAACTAAGAGAAAGTTCCTCTACGAGTCCTGTGGCTGAGACTGAAGGAACCGTTATGGAGGAGGTAAAGCAAAGCTGTGGCAGATAGCTGATCTGAAACAGGTCTACATTGTGACTAGCAACAGACCGTGTTTCTGATTGCCGTTCTGAATCAAAGATGGAAAACGTCAGAGCTTTCTTCAATTTTAGTTCTGTCTCATGTGTAGATCAAACAAACCTGTTTGTTTGTAAGACCTATTAGGAGAGTTTCAGGTCTATTTTTACCTTGATTTACATACTGTAGCCTCCAAATCCTAGGCAAGTTTACCACTACTTTTTATATTACTGATCACAGCAGTTAGGGGACTCAACTCTTCCTTACGATTTCAGTTTCACTCAAAATTGTTAAAAATACCCAGATATCATTTCTTTTACTATGCAGATCATTCCAGATAAGCTCTGCTGTTTAATTTAGCTGGACATGATGTCCCAGAAACACACGGACCTTAGACGGTAGTGCAATTAAGAATACAGCTAGTGCAGAGGGAGAGCAGCATGAGATGCCTGTCACTTCCCTTTTTATCTTATGAGCGCTCAAGGGGAAGAGAAATACAAAATGTGGTGAAGGGTCGAGGGGGGGACATGCTCTTCTGGATCTGCAGTTCTTTCTGGCATTGAACATAAGCCAAAGAAAAGAAGGCCCCAAAACTTTTTGGTAGACTATTTTGTCTTTTTATGGGACTCTAATTGCTTAGGAGTTAATATAAGTTACATATAGCAGCAGCTAACCTAAGTTGTCCATTTTAACATTGTTTTTTAAATAGCTAACTACTTATTGATACTAATTGAATGTTAATATTTCAGAGTTCACGTGATAAAGACAAAGCTGAGAGGAAGCGAAAAGCTGAGATTGCTAGGCTGCGCAGGGAGAAGATAATGGCCCAGATGTCTGAGATGCAGCGGCACTTCATTAATGAGAACAAAGAACTCTTTCAACAAACTTTGGAGGAGCTAGATACTTCAACTTCTGGAGTGCATGATAATAGGTAATGAAATCTCATCTGATTTTTTTTTTTCACTTTTACGTCATCTTGTGCTATTGTTACTGCTTTAAAAAGTGCTTTTTTTTTAAGGAAGAAAAGGCTTTCTTGGAAAAGTATTCAAAAGGGTTTTAATACTGAGAAAGGAGCAATAAATTGAGCCCTTTCCTCCCACTTACTGGCAAGATGATGGATACATATTTATTCCTCCCTTCTCTCCCATCCTTACAGAGCTTAACATCAACGTGCAAATAATTTTGTTTTACATTAAGTCATCCAGTAGCTTGTTGATAATGCTGAAAGGACTGACACAGTAAATAGGAAACAGCTGATTATATGCATATGAGGATCTGGAAGAAAAATTGCTTGTAGCTGGAAGTACAAATAGAAGCATGTTAATGATTTTGTGGGGAAATGGAGTGATTCCCAGGCAATTAAGATACAGCAATACTGGAGGATCACAAATACAGTTTCTGTGTTGAACTGGAACAGTTAACTTACTAATGAGAGGTTGTACTTTTTTTTTTCTGGAAAGGTATGTTTTTGCATAACTTTTTCTGAAGACATAAAAATCGTTATATATGTGCCAAAACTATGTTTTGTCAGAGAGCATTCACCATAAAGCCAGAATGCATATTAATTGCATTTGAAGCATGATCGAACTGTATATATATTTTTTTCAAATAATGTGCTCACTAATATTCTTTGAATGCTCTAGCCCTGTAATTTCAGATGCAAAACTCACAGCCCTGGGACCAGAGCAAACTAGAGTAGCTGAACACAGACAGGTTGTTATGTGTATATTGTGTCAGGAGGAACAAGAAGTTAAAGTGGACAGCAGAGCTATGGTATTGGCAGCATTCATTCAGAGATCAACTGTGCTGTCTAAAAATAGAAACAGAATTATTCCAGACCCTGGTAAGTAGCATTCATAATCTTCTTTAATGTTAATGAATGTCAGAGTCGCTGTAATGACCATGTTTTCTTTTAACGCAGCAGTGTTGCCTTCTTAACTGTGTAATTGTGAATGACTCCATTGTTAAGTAGTGGCAGAACTCCTGAATTTTAAGTGTGGTAGTAATGTGTCCCAAGTAATAACATGAAATATCTGTGAAACGTCTAAAAGAGTTCTGCCAGCCATTTCTGACAAGTTATTTGTAAATATTAAGAACAATAAACCAAGCTCAGAAATGTTTGTATTTAAGCTAACTTATAACATTATAGGGAAAGGAGTGCTGGTGTATCTTTGTGCTTTTACAGCAGTATGCCTTCATCTCACTTAAATCATCTGAAAGGCTTCATAGTGGTGTTGATTTAAAAGAAAAATAAAATAGAAAAAAAGGCCTTTGTGAAACAGCTTATTTTTTTGATTAATGGCTTTATTACAAAGATGCACCTGTATTCTATATATGCAAACACGAAAAAAATTTCCATACTGAATCATGTTGCACTCTGACCCTGAAGATTAATGTTCTTTGTCTCATTACTTAATAAAACTAAACCACCAAAACTGCAGATAAATCTTGGACCTTTATCAGGGCCCAAAAACTCTCAAATCCAGGTTTGAAGTCTAAGCACGGTACATACACTCAAAACAAAATTCAAAATGAGCTAAACAGTTTCAGTTGTGGATTAGTAGTGTGCTTTATGCTTCATCAAATGAATTGTTCTTTTGTATTAAAGTTCAGTTATAATGCAAATGCAGTTAAATCTTTTATCTGCAGTTAACTCTTCAGATAAATGTTAATTTCAACGTTCTTTTGTTTCATTTTGAATACAGAAAAGCATGACCCATTGTTCATGCATCCAGATCTGTCATGTGGAACGCACACGGGTAGCTGTGGCCATATTATGCATGCTCATTGTTGGCAAAGGTAAAGAGCTATATTTCAGTTTAGTCCAAATAGCGTGGCACGTACAACTTTTAATTGCAAAACTAATAACCTGTAATAAATTTAAAAAGGAGTGCCGTAAAGTGATGAAAGCAGCTTACTGCTTTAAAAATGTTGTTACAAATATTGTAAACGTTTAAAATAATTTTCATTTGCTGTGTCGTCTCAGTGAAGAAGAATCTGCAGCTGCACATAACAGCTTTCATTCCCTTTGAATATTTACCCATATACATTGTGCCCTGTGCTACACATATATCTGAACACCGAAGCTCAGGTTCTTTTTTTACTGCTCAGTAATAGACACGTTCCTGCTGCCGATTGTGTGCTTCACTGAAGTTTTAAATGACAGCGTACTGCTTGTACTCTTAATTCTTCTGTAATGTTTCATCTGACCTTGAAGCATATGTCCTTGTTGGAGCTTATATTTGACATAAAGTGAGCTTTATCCCTTGTTCTATGTTAACCCTTTTCAGTTATTCTTTTTTGTGGGAGGGTAGAAGGTTAAATGTGCTTTGTGCTATGCAGTATCAATTCTATATGGCAAACATGAACTGTTAAGCCTTTGAATTCTATTAGGCCCTTGCTTTGGTCCTTGGCCTGGCTTCTGAGGTGCCTCATTGCAAATTCTCCCTTACTTGTGAAGGCTGTTATGAGCTCCCAGAGATTGTGCGCACAGCTATGTGGTGGTCCCCATGCAAGTTTCATTTGTAGTCTTTGATAAGAGCTCCCTGAAGATGTCTTCAGTTCTTTCTTCAGTTCTTAGTGCGTAGCTGATGTATGTCCTTTGCCTGTATTCAGAGACCAGTTTGGGGGCTGCTGTAGGGCATACTCTAAGCTATCCTGGAGACTTGTGGCAGCAGTTACAAGTAGTGAAGTGGTGAATTTGGTTCTTCTCTGTGTAGGATTCAGAGATCAAATGCCAGTTTTTCCATTTGCACATGGGTAATGCTCATGGCATCTTTCGTAATTTTATGTGAAACGGAAGATTATTTTTTTCCATCCTTCAGCATCTCTCCCACCCTTCTTATAAATGGATATTAGTAAAGTTCAATCTTAAATGTGATTGTGATTGCCTAACAAACTTCGGGATCTTGTGACTGCCAAAAACCAGGATAGCCTGCAATTATTTGTCTGATCAAATACTTGATTAGTGAAAGAGTAGAGATTTCTCCTTCAGATAATTCTCTTACATGTATCTGGGAAAAGGAAAACAAGTGTCTTCATAAGTATTCATGAGTTTCCATATTAAGGAAATTTTTTAATAGTGTCCCAAATATCTTGCTGTTTTCTGTAGGTATTTTGATGCTGTCCAAGCAAAAGAGCAACGAAGACAACAAAGGTTACGAGTACACACAAGTTATGATGTAGAAAATGGTGAATTCCTTTGCCCACTTTGTGAATGTTTAAGCAACACCGTTATTCCTCTGCTTCCTCCACCAAGAGTTTTGTTTAACAGGTCTGTCTGCTTGTTTATATACATCTTGGCAAAGTGTAAAAAGCAAAAACAAACAAAACCTCCCAAAAAGCACAAACCTCAAAACCACTTAAGAGTTTCAAAGCTCCAGGCAATCCTTAACTAAATTCAGTGCTTTGACTTTAAAATTACCTTCTAAATTAGTTTTCATTTGCTCTAGATTTCTGATTTTTTATTTATTTGTGAGCTATGCTTTTTACATTGTGGTATCAGGTTGTATGAATGAGATATGAATATTGTTAATTTTAAGAAATTTAGAGCTACTCAAACTGTTACGAGTCAGATACCATAAATTGCAGATTCAGTCTCTCACTGATCCCAGAGCTATTTCTGGGATCTATTTAAAATGAAAACCAGAAGTAACAATCTCGAAAACCTCCACCTGAACCAAGGGCTATTAATGATCTCAGGAACAGCAAATTCTCTCTGGGTTACTTTTTTGCCCTTGGAAATGCTTACTGTTTTCTCCTTTGATAATCTCAAATTGCTTGCTTGTTTCCCTTGGTTTATGGGCCTTCTTCAGTTTTTGCATGGCTTGGAATGGTGTGAAAGGCCCATAAAGTGTAGGACTTGCAGGAAAAAATTGAAGATTAAAAAAATGTGGACAAACCTCTCGTGGAAACAGATAGTGAGATGCCTATGGAATATTAATTTTGTATATAGTTTGTCTTCTAATAATGGTGTCCTTTTATAATTATTTTTGGACAGGTTAGACTTTTCAGGACAACCAAACTTCACTCAGTGGATCAAAACAATATCCCAGCAAATAAAAGCACTGTATTTACTTCGAGATGAAGACCGTTCAAGTAAGTCTGACAAACTCTGTATATTTTCACATACGCCTGTGGAAGACCTAGCATTATGGTCCTACCATAGTGGAGCTCAGAGATGGTGTAAAAGAGGCAAGAATAGCTTAGAATTTCAGTTTCTGGTGATGTGCTCCTGCATCTTTTTATAAAGTAAAGATTATGTAAAGGTGAATAATAAGCGCTTTATTACTTCTTGTTATAGGTAATTCTGGTAATTCAGAAAAAATGGATCAACTACAACTACCTGAAGGATTTAGACCAGATTACAAACCGAAGTATGTATTTACATCTTAATAAATCTTTAAAATCTTCTCATGAGATGATAATATGGAAATAGAATGTGACTTCTGTGCTATTTAAGTAATTGAGGTGAAAAATATGAATTTTGCTCTATTTGAAAAGTTGATCCTATTATTATGATGATATTGAAGTCCAAACCGCAAGTAGTAAACTGTATGATAGAATTTCACAGGAAGATGTGATTCATGAGCATGCAGAGAAGACCTGCAGTTGTATAATTTTCAATGTGAGGATTGTGGGTATTTTTCCTCTATTACTTTTAAATGGGTTAAAGAGTCATCACTATAACTCAGCACAACAAGTAAAGCGTGAAGAAAGACTGGGAAATTGAGAGTAATTTCAGCTGTTACAGTATGTTTGTATTCAACTCTATCACTCCTTGATCTGGGGAGAAGGTAATAATTATTTACATGCTATGGACGAGTGTCTGCAGACTGTGCACAAAAATGCAAGACGCCCATCCTAGCTGCTGACAGATTTTGTCATCGCTAACCCACAATTCTTTTAATTTATTCTTAACTATTAACTTTGAAGCCGGTATATTTTTAAGGCCAAGAAATGAGACTGGTTCAAATTAAAAAATAATGGGGAATGTAGCTAGCTCAGAAGAGAGGCTGAAGAATCCAAAGGTCCAGAGAGAGATAATGGAGTTCTCACTTAAACTTTATAAATCTATAGGATGAACACTCAACATTAAGAACATTATGGTGACAGTAGGGAAAATAATTAATTAGTAATATTCTTTTGCTTCAGGAATCCATATTCTGAGAGTATTAAGGAGATGTTGACAACTTTCGGTACAGCAACATACAAAGTAGGCTTGAAGGTTCATCCAAATGAAGAAGATCCACGTGTAGCCATCATGTGCTGGGGAAGCTGTGCTTACACAATACAGACCATAGGTATTAATATATTCATTTTGCTCCTTAACACGTGGATTTCAGAATTTAGTTAAATTTACAGCATTAAAATATTTTGGTGTTTCCTTGTCTTTCCCAGAACGAATTCTGGCTGATGAAGATAAGCCATTATTTGGCCATTTACCTTGTCGACAGGTAAGGATTAGGTAGCAATTTCTTTCTCTATCTGGAGAAAAAGAGAGAGTTGTGCTTCTTTAATGCAGAATGTCTAAATTTTGAGCTATAGTTCTTTGATAATTTTCTTTTTTAGGATGTTACGATCTAGTCAACCTATCTGACTATTAAAAAATCTATTTCAAGTTTATTTTTAAATATATTGACAAAAATGTTTTATTCATTAACGCACAGTTCAGTAAGGCCAAGGTTTCTCATGGTAGCAGTCAAAATAAGAATACTGAGGGAATTTGCATAATTGCATGAACATCAGTATCTTTGTGTACTTAGACACTCGGACTGCTCTCCCACACTTCAGCTGAGGAGCCCAAAAAGACTGCTGTAAATCAGAAGGCGTTTTTCATATTGAAGAACTTATTGAACTGTGACAAAGTCTCTTTTTCTTTGTGTTTAAAGGATGACTGCCTTACATCGTTAACAAGATTTGCAGCAGCTCACTGGACTGTCTCATCTCTTTCAGCTATACAGGGACACTTTTGTACTCTCTTAGCATGTAAGTTTGCCACCTCATTCTTCCTCCTTCCCCCAGGCTGATAGGGAAAGGTGATTACAGAGCAAGAGCTAGTATTTCCACCTGTGTACCTATATATTTCATTGTACTATGAAAAATGACATGTCTTAGTTTGCAGTTCCAACATAAATTTCAAGCAAAGCATGGCTATATTGCTGTGAAGTTCTGTTGATTTTTTTTTTCCCAGCATTTCAGCTGCTGCTTCAGGAAGAGTACAAGAGTGAAGGAGAAATGAGCATGGTCACAAAAGAAAATTTATATATATATAAATTAAGTTTAACAATTGAGTTTATCGTAGTATTGGAAAGAAATACAGTATTACCTGAGGTCTGTAATGTATCTGTGAACTTTCCTGTCTTTAAAAAGTAGGATCTGTGATAAGACAGGATGTAATTCACAATTATTATATTAGCTGTTGGATGCTTTCATTAAAATTTTCATGTTCCAAGCTCGAATCATTTAAAAATACAGCTAAAGAGTCTGGAATTCAGCCTGCTGTTAAAAGTCAGATGAATATACGATGCCTTTTTTAAAGGTTATGGACGATTGACATTTCTGAAATCAGACTTGTCTTAATAGTGTAGGAATTTTTTACTAATTAACAACAGTTCTAAGAATGAAATAATTTAATTAGTTTGAACGTCAGTGGGATTCCAATGTAAAACTTTAGGTTCCATAGTGGTATCTTTTCTAAGGGGTAAAGCTGAAGGATGAGAAACAATAATTACCCATGAGAGGACAACTCTGAAAGGGTGCTAAAAGCTGGGATACTTTTAATGTTTACGGTCAGTAGAGCAGGGAGATTTTTGACATGCCTGTACGGACTGAAATTGCTAGTAAAATCGATGCCACCTACTTCAGCAAACAGTTGACAGTTTTGTGAGACAGAGCTTATTTCACATCTGTTTATAGTAGTAATGACTGAGCCCTTTTCTGTGGGAAGCAGAACAGAATGTTGCCAGCAATTTGACTGGAACTTTGTAGCAAGTAATTCTACCTGGCTGAGTGCTTGATGTGTTGGTTTTTTTTTTTAATCTGAAATTTATGTTTCTTTAAAGCTCTATTTCCCTCCAGCGGTCTCTCTGTACAGTACACAAGCAACTGTAATATTTTGTTTTTATGAAAAACAAGTATTTGCTATTTTATTTTTCAAGGCTAAGAATAAGGAGGACTATTGTCATTTGATTTGTCACTATTCTATGAACTATTTGTAAATAAAGATAACCTCTTTAAAAAAAATGTTTTTTTTCAGACCCTCATCTGGTCAGGTTTTTCTGATAGGAGCCTATTTCAGAAATGCAGGTTGAGTTCCATGGTGTTGTGCTTATTGTAATAATTTAAATTATTATTTAAAATCTGAGTGGTGATGAAATGTTCGTTAGTAGAAATAGTTGTAAAATGTCAGATATTGAGCTGTTAATATTCTGGCCATCAGGGCAACAGTTTTCAACTGAGATATTCTTTAATTATAATTATGAGATTTTTTTTTATTGTAGCAGTGCTTTTATACTTTGCAACTTAATGCTTACAGCTGCATTGTAGAACTGTTCTTACAGCTGCACTTTTAGCTCTTACTGTGATCTGTTTTTACTGATCAGAGTAAGGATGTTTGTGGATATTCCCTTGTTGTTTTAAATATGTTGTAGCGTTTTCAAGACATTTTATTTATGCTTGCTTTTAAATGGAGGTACTTGGAATCTATTAAGTGTGGACTTCCGTTGTCATCTGGAGTGCTTTAGTTAACATTTCATGGTGTGAATATTACTGAGACAGAGGAACTAATTCTTAGCTCTTTCCTAATTAGAGATAAAAAATGAATTTAAGACTTAGCAGTGTGTTTTTGAGTCCATAAGGCAAATGATTTACATGAGGTGAGTCCAGGGAGCCTTGTAAAGTTAAGCAAATTGCAGAAGCTTCCATTTGAACAGCTGTCTGACAGACAAGGGTTAGTGTTTTGGTTGAGTCTGTTTGTGGTCAGAAGTCAAAATACTTTGGCATTTTCTGTCCCACTGGGAACAATAGCAATAAAGGGCAGGCACTATCAAGAGTAGTAATGGTGGCGTTTAGTTGCAGTTATTTTGCTTTTGCATCATCTCAATACAGTGTAATCAAGTAGGCAAAAGTCTTGTACAATAATGTTGAACAACTCTTGAATCCTTGCATATCTAGTCAAAAATTACATATTTGTATATTAAGTTCTTTAAGAATATTAACCAAGGAGATTGATCTCATTATGTAACTGAAATTAGCTAAAATGTTTTTGTATTTAAATATTCAATTGGTAAATGTATTTTTCTCTTTCAAATACTTAGCACTGGTGCCTAATGAAAAAAATGGAACTCTTCCATGCATACTTGATATTGACATGTTTCATTTATTGGTAAGTATGCCTTAATATATATTAATAATGTTGTGATCCAGTAGGTGCCATGTAAAAACTTCCTTGGAAACTTTGTTTAACTCTGGGTGAGGAATCTTTCAAAAAGTTCAGCATTTTCAGCACTGTAGGATTTATTACTGATAAAGACCATTTAAGGTTTTTTTTTTCTTCCAGTTTACTTCTCTAGATGCAAGAGGGTTAAATGAAGAGAAATGTAAACTCTCTGGATGTTTTTAAGAAGAAAAAAAGATAGTTGTCGTTCCATTAAGTAATGACTGGTTAATTAGCTTCAAAATTAGCCTAATTGCAGCACAAATAGAGAAAACGGGAATATTTAAAAATAAAATAATATACCTGCTTTCTTTTCCAGGTCAGCTTGGTGCTCTCTTTCCCTGCCATACATTGTCAGGATTTTTCAGGGATTAGTCTTGGCACTGGAGATCTTCACCTGTTTCATCTTGTCACAATGGCACACATAATACAAATTTTACTTACCTCATCGACAGGTACTGCCGCTTTCTTTTAGTTTTTGTTGAAATGATTACTCAAATCTGCACTTAGAAAACACTTCCGTTGCTATTGGTAAATGTATGCAGTTTGCTGCGGCAAAATAAAATTGCTGATGCTCTCTTTCAGTCCATTGAAAATACTGATAACTCGTGGAAGCTCACTCTTCTGTCTTTATTACTTACACTGAAGGCTTTTTTGTGGCCTAGCCTAGTCATGAATCCAGCTCTTCAGCTGATGTAGTTGTGCCTGGAAGTGTTTATTGCAGTAATTTGGCTTAAATTTTGTGTGATGAATAAGTTTCAGTTAGTGAGTAAGGAATCAATGCTGCTTCTAGCAAGAGGAATTGGGAAAAATATAGTGTACCAAAAGCAAAAAAAACTCCAAGCAATTACCATAAAAAAAAAAAAAGTCAAGCAAGTAAACCAAAGCTCGCTGGAGTTAACAGCAGCATATAGTTAGAGTATATAGTATATATACGCTGCAGAAAACTTGGACTATCGTATGATATGCTGGTGAAGAGTTGTCCATTGGAATATTTCACTTACTTTTAACTGCTTTCTCAAAATTTGCGTTCTTGCTATACGAGTTATACAAGTAACTTCTTTTATTTCTTTCTTCCTCAGAAGAGAATGGCATGGATCAAGAGAACGCTAGCAGTGAAGAAGAAGTAGCTGTGCTTACGCTGTATAAATTTCTTTGCCAGTGTACAGGAAGGTACATCAGTCTTTTAGTGCCTGAGTGAATTTGTTAGAATCTGAAATATCTACGTAAAGTTTCCCTTAATGTAGCATCCAAGTTGGTTATGTTTATTTGAATCTATTGTAGTGTTGTTCTTAGTGTTGAAATAAACACTATAAATAATTCTTGTTTCAACTGAAGTCAGTAAATAATAGGAAATATGACTGAAGACTTGCTAAATATAGCTTTCAAACTGAAATAATCAAATAAAAGCAATTCTTTTGTTATTCTCTTAAGTGCCTTGAAAGAAATTTCCTCAGGATGGCACCTGTGGAGGAATCTAAAAGCTGGAATCATGCCTTTTCTGAGATGTTCTGCATTGTTTTTTCATTACTTAAACGGAGTCCCAGCACCCTCAGAACTTCAAGGTACTGTCTGCTTAACACTTAACACTCCACATGTTGTGGATTGTTTCCTTGATCTGTAGCTTTTTGATAAGCTATATTAAAATGTAAATTTTCATTTGACAGTTGACATGCTTAAGCAATTGGGATTAAAAAAGATACCTTTATTCCTGAACTTCAATTCTCTGTAACAAGATTTTGCAGATTCATAGTGTGGACCAGTAATGAGCAGTAGCGCTTGAGTCAATGGTAAAGATATTATCAAGATGAGATACAAAGTACAGCTCTAATTCTAGACAGAGGTCCCTGAGGTTTTATAGGATGGGTTTTAAGAAAGAGGAAGGCTGCTCCCCTTTGTTACAGTCCTCAGGTCCAGGTGCTTAGATTGCCCTGCAGTTCACTCCCTAAGGGATGTCTTGCTGGTGGCTTTGCTTTGCCTTCCCATTCCCTCCAGCCTTAAGATCCTCCAGCTGACCTGTATTGCTCTTCGCTAGTGTTTTGCTGGCAACACTTGGCCATGAGAAGGAAGAGAGGGAACAGTGTACATCTTCATTTTCTTTAGTGCTTTGGAAGTAAAAGAGGCTGTGTCACAGAAGAATACTGGCACTGCTTATCCTGCAAGTTGGCAGAGCAGAGGTCCAGGGAGTCAAACCAATAGCGTGGTGTCATGGTGATGCAGTGGTTGTGTCCTACATAATATTGTTTGCAGAGTTTGGCATTGTAGACATCTGAAGTGACTGTATTTTTGAGGTTGTCATAATTGTCACTCATCACGTGTGACCCGTTTGTGTCATGATCTAGAAAGAGCCTAAAGTAACCATTTAATCACAACATTAAAACAAGGACATGCTCAGTTGGAGAGACCATTGAGCGCTCTGTTGTGGATCTTACATGAGCAGGCTTGAAGCCTGCTTGGAGAGGAAATCTGAGGAAATTTGCTGGTCATTACTGGCAGATTTCCAATACTGCTGTCTGCTGCAGTTACCAGTATTCTTTCATACTTCGTACAACGCTTCGGGTGTGGAGGAATACAGGCTTTTTCATTTTCTTTTTTTGAAGATAGCTGTCTCATTTCAGGCTGTATTTCATTTATCGTAGATGTAATTTCAAAAAGACTATTGTGAGAATTGTACTTCTTTCTTCTTTTTTTTTACAGTGAATGGAGCAAACCAGTTTGAACATTTATGTAGCTATCTTTCCTTGCCAAACAACCTCACTTGCCTTTTTCAAGAAAATAGTGAGATTCTGAACACCTTGGTAGAAAGGTACGGTTGGTTTTTATGCTTTGTTTAAATTAATATAGATTTCTGCACAAGACAGTTCTGTAAGTATTCTCTAAGGAGTCCATATATGAAAGTGGTAGGTATTCAGATTTTTAAAAGCATTTATGAAAGAAATGTTTTTGAAAAATTGTTTTGGTTGTAGATTATTGATAAATATACTATGGAATGTATATCAATTTACAGATACAATATGGAACGCATTATCTGTGGAAGCCAAAGTCTTTTTTCCTTTTTGCTTTCTTGCAGTTGGTGTAGTAACAATGAAGTAAAAAGATATCTAGAAGGCAAGAGACATGCTATCAGGTAATCATGGAGGAATTTTGAGCATACAGGACAAACTTGGATGCTGCAGTTTTCTTTCGGTGTTTTTTTTTTTTTTTCTAAAAGGTGTTTCTAGGACTGCTTTTATGCTCTTGTATTATTAAATGGCAGAGTTTAGGGGTTAAGCAAAGAAACTCTAGGCTTTTGGAAGTGAAATTTTGCTTATATTAACAGATTTCAAAGTGAAAGTGAAATTTTACAGTTCTATTCAGGCTGATCTGCAGTAGACAGAGCCCGTGGCTTTTCTTCTTGCATTTTATGTAGTTGATTTGTACTTTGCAATTTGAAAAGGTATGTTGCAAAGAGATGTACGTAACATACTGAAAAATGTAAAGTGCTGAAGATCTTCAATTTATATCCTTAAATAATACACATTTTTCAGTTAAATTAACACCAAGTCACTTAGTAAAAAAAATTTGCTTTCCACACACACATTTCTGTTTGCTAAGCAATTATATTTAATACTTTCTGAATTCAGAGTATAATGGGCTTAGAGATGGGAGTGTTTACTTTATGAAGAATGGGTAAAAACAGTGGTCATCAATTATCCAGATAATTATAAATCAGTATTAGGTTCCCAGTGCTGTCAAAAAAAACATATCCCTGCATTTCATTCTTCTTTGCTCCTTACAAAAAGTCACTTTCAGTATTGTATGTGCAATAAAACTAAGTGACAAAAAATTACATCTCTTTGTTAAATACCAAGCTACTAACAGACTATCTACTATCTACAGAGTATCTACTACAGTCAGAATACTTTTGATGAATATCTTTCCTGTTGCTGTTGAGGTTGCTTTTGACCGTTGTTCTTTTTGGTGATTCTTAACTGCTCTTCCTCAGTTTGTGTCCATCTTGTTGGTGATTTTTTTCCCTCTCAGCATATTCTGAAATATGGCTTGTTTCTAATCTGCATTTACATTTCAAGCTCTAATTTGTATTATTTGTAGAGGCAGAAATTATTAAAATGTATAGTATCTGCAAGAAAAGCAAAACCAAAAAAACTTGGCATTGAAACTTTATTTCCGAGGATATAAATATTAGGCATTAAATAGATGTTTTTCATTGCATGAACACGTAACTCTCTTCAGGATGCAAGTTGTGTAAGCTAGAGAGTCAGACTGTTTTCCATTCAATGTTAGTGATAGCAGGGAAATGCAAAGCAAACTGATAAGCGATCAAGGCAAATGTTTTTTAAACATGTAGTGACCTTATCATGAGGTGTCGCTAAAAGCGTATGTATGATGTGGTTTTCTGACTTTCTGCACGTGTTTATTCTCAGATCTGTTACAAGAATACATCTAAGGAAACTGGAGGTGGTCTAATTGATATTGTGGGTTCCTTTTTTTTTTTTTTTTTGAGCTGCCACTTAGTGTTTGAATGGAAGAGAGGAGGAAAACTTTAAAAATTTAATTATTGGCAGGTGCTGTTTAGATTATTTGGGAAAATATGACTAAGCTTGAAATCACTGTGTATTGCTTATTAAACCTCCAGTGGTTAATTTGATTGTTTCATTCCAGCTATGCAAGAGAATCCAATAAGTTAATAGACCTTCCAGATGACTACAGCTGCCTCATTAACCAAGCTTCTAATTTCTCGTAAGTTGTATGCAATTATAGTGAGAACCCCTAAAGTCCTCTGCTGCTTTTGATGAACCGGAAAACCTCTAACCTAAAAGTCTCAACAAAAACTGTTTATAGAATCATGAAGTTAATAGCAGTTACTGATTGTCATCTTTTCCAGCAAAAGCACTGTATTTCAGTGAGATAGAAATTGCAAGAATGTTTGTAACTGTGAACTGTATAAACATTAAAAAAAACACTTTTTGAATATTTTTTGTGACGTAAGGAGCATAAATACAACATAATTTTATTTCTTTTTGCTTAACAAAAGGTGTCCAAAATCAGGTGGTGATAAAAGCAGAGCTCCAACGTTGTGCCTTGTATGTGGGACCATGCTATGTTCTCAGAGTTACTGTTGTCAGACTGAGTTAGAAGGAGAAGATGTTGGAGCCTGTACTGCACATACATACAGCTGTGGTTCTGGAGTGGGCATATTCCTTAGGTAAGGAACTGAGTACTTCTGCTTATCCTGCTAGGTTAGGCTGTGTGTGTGTGTGTAGACATTAAATTGATGGTTCTATAAATGTGCTTGTAGGGCGAATATGCTAGAGTGTATTCATCTTCCTTATACTTTCGTGTGTTCAGAGGGTGTTTCTTTGAAAAACAGGAAATTGGAATTTCATCTTGAAGTAGATTTCTCTGTTGATTTCCACTCAAGTATTAAGAAACAAGGTGAATTCCTTGACTACTTCTTTTGTTGGTGTCGAAAACATTAAAATTTGTTTTAGTTGGCTTCCTGCAGAGTTAATTTACAATTCTCTTGGCGGTTGGATAATAATGTTGCAGTAATTATCTCACATGTTGTTACATGCATACAAGGAAAGGTTGGATAATATCTATTCTCACTTCGGCAAAGATTAGTGAGACGTGAAATTGTTTTATTTTCTTGTGGTCGTGTGGAGTACTTTACAAATTGTGAATGGTATGATATGACTTACTAAGGAGTTATAGCAGGAAGAGAATAAGATTATAATTTTTCTAAAAAAGAAAAAAAAAGTACCTATAAAAATCTGCACATGCAGGTTACTCAGAGTGAAAGTAGCCGAGAATTGGAAAAACATCATCTGTGAAAGTATGAGGAATTACATGTCTAAAAATCAACACCTAAAATCTTCTCTGTGTTTGTCTCTAGAGTACGAGAATGTCAAGTGCTCTTTTTAGCTGGAAAAACAAAGGGCTGCTTTTATCCTCCTCCTTACCTTGATGACTATGGAGAGACAGACCAGGGACTTCGGTAAATATTTTTGTAAATAACTTTTAAAGACAGGAGTTCTAAAGTTATGAACAGTTATCTCGAGGCGTAAAAACTTAGCATCTTTGTAGTTGCCTAGAAAATAGGGATGCTCTGAAAGTAGTGCCTCCTATTTTATTATGCTGGCCCTCAACATCAGTAGTGGATGTTGGTGGTACAGCAGTAGAGGTCAAACCTTCCCACCAATATTCTGTTACGCTTTGTTGCTGTGCAACAGATGGCAGCAGAGGGGCAGTCTGACAAAATGGCATCTGACATGGAAGTGCGTATGAAGCAGAAGTGTGTCACTGAATTCCTTTATGTGGAAAAAGTGGCACCCATGACATTCATCAGTGCTTGATGAACGTTTGTGGAGACCAAACAGTGGATGTGGGCACAGTGAGGCAGTGGGTGGTGCTTTTCATCAGTGGCAAGAGCAGTGTGAAAGACAAGCCACGTTCTGGACAAAGCTGAAGGTGGTGGTTTCCTGGATCACATCATTACCAGTGGTGTCGCTACTATGAGCTGGAGTCAAAACAACAGTCCATGGAGTGATGACGTGTGCATTCTCCATCTTAGACAGAGTTCAAAGTGCTGCCTTTCAGCATGAAAGTGATGTGCACTATCTTTTAGGATAGGATGGGGGCAATCCTTCCAGATTTTCTTGAACCCAAACTAATCATCAACTCTGACTGCTACATTGCAACACTGACTAAACTGAAGGCTGGAACTTCCAGAGTCAGGCTGGAGAAGACGACAGCCTTTCTCTTGCAGCACAATGACACCAGACCCCACACCAGTTTGAAGAATGTGGAACACATTGCCAGTCTTGGCTGGACTGTCCTACCACACCCACTGTATAATCTGGATTTGGTGCCTTCTGTCTCCCATCTGTTTGGGCTGAGGAAAGATGGACAGCGTGGGCAACATTTTCCTAACAATGACGCCATCGTAGTGGCTGTAGAACAGTGGATCACCTCAGCTGGTGCAGATTCTTTTTTTTCTTTACAAGTGTGGCATGCAGGCTCTTGCTCATTGCTGGCAAAAATGCGTATCTATGGTGACTATATTGAAAAACAATGTTTTGTAGCTGAGGATTTGCTCTATCAGATAGTGGTATTGTGCTCTTTGTATGTGTTGTGGTTTCCATGGAAACAAATAGGAGGCATTACTTTTGGAGCAACCAATGTATGCATATAGAGCATTTATTTGTATCATCTGTGTTATTTTAATACTAAGTGAAGTTGTTACGAGATGATTTTATTTAATGTGGTCATTCTGTCTCTGCTTCCTATGAGAATAGTTTGAGGACTTGATGTTGTTAACACTTGCTACTTCTGAAATTTGACAAAATCATAGAACATGAGCTGGGTCAGCATGGAAAGACTGCTGAAAAATCTGTGTTCAGACCTCTGTTAACTGCACTGATTGTCAAAAGCCGGAGAGGACCCTTGTGTGATCTGGTTGGGAGAACAGACCAGATAGGGTTATCTCAACATTTTGCATTGCACTTGGAGCGTTTGGGCTTGGTTGCAGTGGTTTATCATATCTGATGAGCATTCTCTCTTTTTCAGGCGTGGGAATCCCCTACATCTGTGCAAAGAACGATTTAAAAAGATTCAAAAACTCTGGCAGCAGCACAGTATCACAGAGGAAATTGGACATGCACAAGAAGCAAATCAGACACTAGTTGGCATCGATTGGCAGCATTTATAATGGTTATCTGCTGAAGACTGGAACTTTATTAAGACTTTTGTAATTCAATAAGCTTTTTCAAAGGAGGGATTAGGAAGAAAAAAAAGGCCTGAGAAAATGAAATAAACCCAGTCCTTTTATTTAATCTTTGTTTTACATTGTATTTCATAAAGATACCAGTTAACAATAACCAAGTAAACTTTCTATGTAAGCAGGTTTTATTAGTTATATAATTTGCACTGTGCTTCCTTCACAGAAACCTCTTGGGTTATAAACCAGGGCAAATGAACTTGAGTTTCTGATTGAAAAGAATGACTCTTTTTGGAAGTCTGACTATGATATTTCTTACAAGCTACCAGAGGAAAGAGACTGCTGAAACGGAAACTAGATAGAGCACAATTACAGATTGTGTCTTGCCCCTTGCTAGTAATCTGAGCCGTTTTATTTATTATTCTGCATTTTAATACTTAAGCTGTGTGTACATGCAACGGAATGAAGTAAGGAAGCAAATAATGTAGCAAATGGATGTTTCTGTCTGCATCAGTGGAAAATTCACTCTGACACTTGGCGTATCTGAAATGATTTTGTCATTCGTACTCTTGCAGCTTTCTTGCTTCCAGTTCTTTTTAATGAAAAAAGAAAAAAAAAAAACCCTAACACTAGCTTTATAAGTAAAATAATTTAATTTAAAGCCTTTTCCAGAGCATTGCACTCCTTAGAATTATGTAGTTTGTAATTTGAATTTCGCTGGGAAACCCTTTCACGTCAATTATGTGATTGGTTATTGGTATTCAAGGGTTGACATTTGTGCTTTAGAAGATATTTTAAGATAACAACAATGTGTAAAAATGTCATGACAGCTGATTTTGTTAATTTGCAGGAGCACAGAGGATATTTTCTTCACTTTTGTTAAGGAGTCAATTTTTAAGGTGCAGATCCTACCTATGTTTGTTGTGGATGAGCTGAATGGTTTCTTCTGACTTTGAAGAGCCATAATCACACTGCCCACATTTTTTGCCTCTGTTCATTTTTTCTGTTGTACCATCAAGTATATTTACTTTTTGGCTTGATTTAAAGCTCTGTAAAGATGTTTGCATATAGTATATTTTATAAATATATTCTATAACTGCGCAGATTTGCACTTGATACAAGGGTGCCTGAAGGCAGTGAGTTTTCTAGTTGTATGTAATTAGACCGCCAAGGTGTCTCTAAAAAGTGACATTATACTTTACTGATTTAAAATAAAATCCATTACCCTTATCTCTCCTATCTTTTCACAAATTAGTAATATCTTAACTTACGTAGTTCCGTTCCCTAATAACCTGTGTTTCTTTTAGGTAAGTCTTACTTTCTGACTATATCTTCAGCCCAGACAAACGATCCCCTTACTGTCTGCAGTGTCTTCAGTTACACTTGGTCTGACTCTGGATTGTTTCTATTTTTACAGATTTAATGCTTCAGATAAATTTTGTATATTCATGGTGTACAGGGCAATTTTCCAACATTCAGTAACAGTCTTGAGAAGATGCAAAATAAAGAAACTTGGCCAATGTTGATTCCCTTTTCTTGGAAGCAGCTCAGAGTGCTCTCATCTTTACTACCTGTCTCATGTAATCCTGTATCTGTTCTTGTCGCTTCTTGTGCAGAGCCGTGCAGAAGTCACACATAGAAAAGGGCATCAGTGCTTCATCTCTGCTTTCCCCTATTTAAGCTGGTTAATATAGCAACAGTTCTCTGAGCATGGTACTTAAAGAATCCCATCTTTTCTGGTGACGTTACTGCTCCTTTGCCGCTTAAGCTCTATGCCACATCTGAAGATGATATGTAGCTGCATTGAAAGATTTCCTTTTCCTTGTAAGCTTGTTAAAAAGATAACCGATAAGACTGACAGATTTCTCTGTGCAAAGCAAAATATTGATAGCAAGAGGGATTTGCTCTTTGGAATCATCGAAGTCTATGAGACTGAATAGGTTGGTAACTTTTTTACTGCAAAGTACTCCAGTTATCCTTTTTTTTTTTTTAAATTAAGTTTAGTTGTTCTTCACCTGAGACTTCTGCTCTCCTATTTGTTTGCATGTATTTGTTAATTGTAAAAATACTTTTGTATAATGTTGTTTTGGTATCAGGGGAATAATTTCTGTAATAAATTAGGTGTAACTTTAATACTTGCAGATTACACAAACAATCTGGAATGTCATGTGTGTTTGAGGGGGAAAAAACCAAAACCAACCCCAAGTAAAAAACCCAACAAGAAAAAAATGCACAAAATCCCCAAACCAGAAACCATCGCAACAGAGAACAAAAGAAAGCTGAAAGCATCAGATGTTTTTGGCATTGACATTATATAAAAAAATGTTTAAACTGCTGTTAGAATTTTGCTGAGCTTGTTCCTTCAAGCGTGTCACCTTGTTAATCACAAGCTAACAAATAACTGGATGTGCAACAGCTGCGATTCTCGGGCTAAAAATATAAGATGATTATATTATTAGTGTCATATGCTTCAGTCAGCTAAACCTTTCTTGACCTCTACCAAAGGATTGTAAGTTATATTTTATATGGGGGTGAGAGTTTAGGTTCACTTCAGTGATGTTGTTTTACTCTGTTCATACTTAATGATAAGGCTCCGTGCTCTCCCTAATGTGCTGTTGGAGGCTCGCTCTTTCTTGGTGGAAGTACCTGACCAGGATAACACCTGCTGCCTTCTGACTGTGCCGAGAGCCAGTGCTCCCCACAGCTCCAGCTGCTTCATCTGTGATGCTAAGGGGGTTGGCTGGCTGAGATGTGGTGCTGCTTATGGATGCTCAGCCTATTTCCAGCTTCAGCTCTCCCCCAGGTCCCCATAGCTTCCATCTATGTTCATCAAACCAATCTTCATACTGTTGCCTGCACAAGTCAGATTTGGGCCTTATTTTCCACTCTAGCATTGGGAATGACCCGTACTAAAGGATCCGGTGTTGCTATGCTCTATGTATTTAGGACAGCGGATGTCAGTGGCCTGGGTGTGCAGGCATTCAGTTCTGAGCTTGTGCTGCTGGTGTGAAGCCATGCTGGCTCTTAAGCTCCAGGCTGATACCTCTCTTCAGTGCATTTTACTGTGTGCCATCTTTCTTGGTGCTTGTTTAGAAGCTGGGTGCTCTGTCTACTATGCAAGTATCTTCAGCACAAAACTATTTTTCTTTTTGGTGGATTAAAATACCAAAGGGGAGACTCATCTCAAAACAGATGAAATTATTTTGGAGTTTCTTAGGGCTAGAGTGTGACACAGGAAGAGGCATAGCACACACAGCGTGCTAAAACCTTGTCTTTCTTCCTCTTGTGACCAAAGATCAGTTTCATAGAGCTGTACCGTGGCCTTTTTGGAGCTTGGGCTTCCTGGACTAGATCTAAGCAAGGCATCAGTATCTGCTGTTTCATTGCAGTTAGTCACCACCCTGTTTATCAATACAGGCTATTCTCTTAACTCTTGCTTGTCTATTTCTCCTGCAATTTTGTGCAAGTACATCTCTATTCTAAGCTAACTCATAGAGATTTTAACATTTATTCTACAAATCTCTTTGCCAAGTATTAAAGCTGCTGTACACATTCATGCTCTGTTTTTCTGCTCTTTTGCCACCCTTCCTCCCTCCTGGCCTGGAAACATTAGATGCCCAAATCCTTGTGTCTCAGGGGAGAGGTTTGTGAAATCTCCTCTCTTGGAGGAGAAAAAGAGGGAGAGTTTCTGCAGTGCACCAGGTGTAGGAGCTGAGAAATAGCAAGTTCTGATCTTCGTCTCCATGACAGCAGTGATTAAATGTTATTTTCATCAGTTGTGAATGTACCTTCCCACGGTTTCTTGCCAGATAGCATGAGCCTGGGCGTGGCAAGTTTTCCAGCTTGCCCTCTGCATAGGATGCTTGGGTGAAAACCGTTTGTGTGGTGAGCGGTAGGCAGGGTGGGATGGCTGAGCTCGGGCTGGTGGTGGCATCTGCGCAGCCCTCTGTGGGATGCTTCACTG
The DNA here is from genome assembly GCF_002078875.1 of Numida meleagris. NCBI lineage: Eukaryota > Metazoa > Chordata > Aves > Galliformes > Numididae > Numida > Numida meleagris. Next base: position 22,909,086 of record NC_034411.1, read on the forward strand.
ATTTTACAAAATAAGAAGTTTATTTTGCTAAGGAATAATATATGGAGCATATTTCTGTACTTGCAGTACTCCGAACATGAGGGATGCTAAAGGACATTAATAAATCAGAGAAAAGGTTATTTAAAAATAACGAAGGCGAGACCAGCAGTAGGTTAGCTGATGTAATTCGCTGGTGCCCTCTGGTTAGAGGCCTGCGTGGAGGAGTAAAGTGTGCTCATAAAATGTAATGAGAGCTGAAAGCTCAGACCCCTGCTTGAGCTCCAAAAACAAGTGCTTTGTGTCGGATTTCATTTCTGTGTACTGGTCTGTAGTGTGAACTTCAAGCTCCCCTCCACCTTCACTACCAGCTGGAACAGGGTGGAGCTCAAACCAAGGAATTTGGAGCTGGAAGCAAGCAGCAGCACACTGCATCCGGATGGAAGGGGAGGGGGTCACTGCTCTTTACGTGTGGGAGATATATCTGAGAGCAAACGTTTCAGCGTGGTCAGCGTTTCAACTGGTTGGGCAGATGTGGGACAGTGGTTATGCGGAAAGTGTCCCGTTCACCTGAGGCAGCAAAACCAAGAACGTGGTTGCTCCATAGCAGTGGATGTGCTCAGGGCTCCGGAGGCTGTAGCAGCGGTGGAAGGAGGGAGGGAGGTTTGTTTCCTGCCCACATCCCCAGCACGCACCTGTAGGCCCTCACAAGTGGCACAGCCGTTAACTGCTTGAGCAGGGCAGTGCAGCTGGCCCAGAGCTGGAGATGGCTGGGAAGGAGGGGACAGAGCCAGCCCCTCCCATGTGGCCGGGGCCTTGTTACAGTAGGGAATGGCAGCAACTTTTACTTGAGATCTAGGCACACTTGCAAAATGCTTCCTGAAATGCATTTAATCCATTTTAACGTCACATAATCAATCACAAGAATAATCTGAAGTACTTAAATTAAATTTTAGATAGTTGTTAATTTTAGATTTGGTGGTTAAAACAAAAAATGCTGTCACAATTCATGTAGAATATGCCTACAGCAAAGTTACAGAATTAATTTCATTTCTGCTCTGAAGTTTTGCAATTAATGACAGGTTCATACACGTGAACTTGTTTGTGCTTTGCACCTGTGGTTTTTTATCATCTTCAGTTTGGTTATTTGTGCCAGACAGAGCATGGGTGTCAATGGGAAAACTCATGCTCATTTGCAAAAGCATTTGCCTGAGGCAGAGCTGTGCTCCTCTCTTAGGAAACCTCTTGACCTGGGAAGGCTGAAAGCAATTCATAGCAAGGAAGCTTTGCATTTTAGAGCTGGTTGCTAGGGACAGAGCAGCAGTCGAATGAGCTGTCCTGGCTGCACACAGCAGTGTTATGCCCATGAGGCAGTTCACATTCTCGCCAGCTGAGCTGCACTGGGAGGGAGGGCCGTTCAAAGCCCTTGGGTTCTCTGTCATTGCACTTTTCAAAGCAATTTCAGAAAGATTTGAAGTCCTTCAACGAGAGGAAAGCTTTATTTCCATCCTAACAGGGCAGCCTGGCCTAGCTTGCTGCTGGGAAGCAGCGCTTCCTGGTGCTGTGCCTCACAGGCCTGCCCTGGTCTCTGAAACCTCGGTGCTGTGCCCTGCGAGCGCCATGTCAGACACACTGAGGTCTGCATGGTGAGGAGGTGTGAGTTTAACCAGATGCTGGCCTGCAGACCTGCTGTTTGATCCCTGATTTGTTGAGTATTCCTGGGACCTTTGATCCTCAAGCTTGCCTTTGCTGTGGAAAAAATGGCTCTGAGAACAAAGAGTGCACCGGGGTTTGGAAATGAACCTTGTAACGAGCTTAGCTGGTGACTCGTGGTAGGAACGTGTTGGTGAGGTGGGGCTCATTCTGCACTGCGTGGTGCCAGTGGCTCCGCAGGGACTGCCAGGCCCCATGCTCTAACACCGCATGCGGCCCAGGGCTGCAAAATGGCCGGGGAAGAGCTGTCGTGTTTGAGTCAGTCACCCAGCAGCACAGATTTGATATCATCACACAAACAGAGAAGTTTAACGTGTGCACTGCTTCAGATTTCATAGAGATAGATGCATTCCTGTTCCCATAAATAAATGCATTTGCCTAAGCCTTCGTCTCCTGCAGGGGGCTGTTGCCACATGACACCATTCTATTTTTCTGTCCTTATCTCTTAATTAACTAATCTCTAATAATGCTCTTTACTTTTTTTTTTTCTCGAATAAGCATTTGTGATCCGTCCCCATTTTACGTCGACCATGGGACGACCAATACTTTTTTTTTTTAACCTGAACATACACGCTAGGTGAAAAGAAATGGTTTTGCTGGAATCTCCTTTTCTTTGTATCAGCCCTCCCTGCCCGCTGGTGAGGGATACCTGGAGCCCAGTGCAGCAGCCCCATGCTCCTCGCTAAGCCGCGTGCTTGCCTGTGGCCAGTATTACAAAATGTCCGAGCTCATGTAATGTATGGAGGCTAATCTCATCAGTTGTATTAAGGCTACTTAGGAATTAATAGCTTTAAGGAAGCTGTTTATATTTTCTCCTTTAAAGCGTTTAATGAATGTTCTGTGTCAGTTCAAACAAATGCTTTTCCTGTGCAGGCATGTATTTTAAATAAAGGATATTTCTCGACAATTAGCACTTCAAGGCCTTGGGCTGGGTCTCAGATCTGGGTACTGAGATTTAAGCTAGTAATCCATATGGAAGCCCCTAAAAAGACATGTCCCAATTTGTACAAATTAAGCACACATCCTTCTGAAGTTTATTTGAGAATCAGGGCACTGCCCAGGAGGTTCTTGGGTTGCTTCAGGCACATCTGACTACTTCAGCTTCAGGTGCACATTTAAAACTGTAGCAGGGCTTTCTTCAGAATGTTTTCTGTGAGTTAGGATTGAGGGAAAAAAGGGTTTATAAACCCAGCTGAGATTATTGTCAAAGATCCTGAAGATGTTGAACACTTCTACAAGTTAAGGCCTGTGAAGATTATATAATTCTAGCACACTGAAAAAGGGGACGCTAAACTTGGTCTGGCAAATTCTGCTTCTAGTAAGAGGAAAGCAAACTAGCAATCTGTATATCCTGAGCTTGGCTTGGCACATGACACAAGGAATTTTTGCTTTCTCTGAGGAGTTGTTTTATAAAGGTGAAAACTTCCCTATAAGAACGCATAAAATGGGTCACAAAATGACTGTGGAAGCAAAAAGTCAGCAGTAATGCAAATTAAACAAATCTGTATTAAATTGTATGTATTTTTAAACATTTTCTTAAAAGAGGTTTTTTACTTGCAATAGAACTTTAATACCTAAACTTACATTTGCATGCTGCAGAGATATCTTCGTCTAGAACAGCATTTGCCATGTCACAAGAAAATATATTAAAGATTGAATCAATTATATATTACATGTAATATTTTACAAAACAACCATATTACAATTCTGTAATAATCATGAGATGTTACAAAGGTCTTCATTAAACAGGAGGCTTTATTTTAGACAGCATGAGCATACATACTATTGGTTCTTACTTGCGTGAAACTCCAATTCCAGTATTATTCTTCATAAACCCCCCTCTCTAGAGATGGTCTCTCTACCCAGCTTAAGCAGTGGTAGCATTGCTCTTGGAACTGGCTTCTCCAAGGTGGTGTTGAAGTAATAGTTTGACATTTTGTCTCCCTAGCAACAAACTGAATAGAATAGAGACCACTAACAACTGGAGAGTCTTGTTTAAAGTAACAGCCTAAACCAAATTTCTAAGACAGCAATAGATAGAGATCTCTTTGAAAAACCTGATGTCTGGCCAAATAATCTGTGTGGATCACAGCACACTGAAGCCTCACAAGGAAAAACTGTAATCCTTGTAATGCAGCCCCTATTCATAACGTGTTTCCTCCAAAAAGCTCTTCTCAGATAAATGGTGCTACGTTGCACACCGTTTGAAACCCCGTTCTTCTCTCATGGGCCAGCTAAGACGAGCAGCTGGTTGTATGGATTTCTTACTGAAAAGAAAGCATCTGCTCTGTTCTACCCAATTCTGCTGTGCAGTTTCCCTCAGCAAAGCAATCGACGATAGGCTGTGGTGAATAGGAAGTTGGCTTTTAGCTTGGTCCCCTCTTTCTGGTTGCTCTTATGTGTACTTCAAAGTTGACTTTGCTTTTTTTCTTTTTTAGTGTAACTAAAAGTAATAGCTGTCATCAGCTTTCAAAAAATGAAGGGGTGCCATAAATACCTGTCAAAATCAAGCCTTGTGTGCAGGTGGCATGAAGCAGCTTGGCCATTGGATGCAGACCCTGGCTTGATCCACAGACACATTCCTACCTGTCTTCTTGTGGACTGGTCTGCCCATCTAGGAGGAGTTGCTTATCACTCTGAACAAAAGCCAGAGGATCTGTGGTTCTGCAGTGCTGCTGGAGTGAGAGCACAAATGATTGAGAATGAAAACTAAGGAGCTGTGCAACGATTAGGCAGCCACAAACATGGCTCGGTTTGAAGCCTGGCCACCAGCCAGCTGGACTGGACCTGCTGACAAAACTCCCCCAGGTGCACCACAGAAGAGTAGAAGTTTTGCACAGCTGAGCAAAATCTAAGTGTGGAATCTGTCTCTTACCTGAGGGATGGAGATGTGGGGGTGGTGTGTGGAACAGGTAGGTTAGGGTTTGCTCTCTCTGGTTTCTTTCCCTTTAGCTGAACTTATCTGGCAGCTGTAGGGAGACTGAAGATGATGCTCTGTTCCTTTACCAGAGGATGCACACCACAGCAAGCTTCCCATCTTTTATTGCAACTTTATGTATTAAAATAGGGTCCTCCAACTATGACCAGTGTTTGCAGACAGGCAGCACATGCAAAGTGTACCTTCCTTTTGACTTGTACGATACAATGAAGGGAACTTGGTCACTGATGAAGAAAAAGAAGTGTTGCAAAGTTTGCAAGCTGGGGACAGATTTAAACTTACATTTCCCCATCCTCAAAGTTTGAGGCTTGATGTACTTACCAATGAATGGTATCCATTTGCTAGGACACTGGAAAATATTTAAAGTGTTTGTTCTAAGTATCCTCTTTTTTTTTTCTTTTTTTCTTTTTCTTTTTTTTTTTTTTAAATTTTAAATTTGAAAGTAGTTGGGCTTGAATACCATGGAGAAAGCTATGAGATTATGTATTTATAAACATCCAGAATAGCCATGGCTGGCACGTGCTCATAGCATTGATTCCACCCACTACAAGAGGAATCTTCTAAACTTCTGCTTGTTTGAGTACAAGGTGAAGCATAAGTCTACAATGCATTCATTCAGGATATACTGACTGAAAAAAAAAACCTGAGAACAAAACCCATAGATCTTACCTTGATGTTGTTTTCATGCTTGCTCTGTTCTTTAAGTTACAATTTTTACTTAGTACTTAAGTTCTCAGAATAACTTTTTGTTTTGTTCTATTAAGTACATCTTAAGAATACAGCAGAAAATACCATTGCACATCAACAAAAAAAACACATTATATGAGAGGTCTGTCAAAACACTAAGTTATATACAGTTCTGGAAATTATTCTTCCTTTGACTTTTAACATGTTACTCTCCAGAAAACCAAGATATTTGTCTTTATAAGTTAACATACATTATGAAGACAAGCCAACTTGAGAAAAAATACTAACATTTCAAATTCCACTTTTAATTTCAAAGAAAGATGGAATGGATCAGTGTGATGCCAACAATTATAATGATTTCTTTTTAATGCTAGCAGTCCCTGGTAAGGGAACATGTGAGTATTGAAAGTCCTAGTGGGGTCATTTTCCCCCAGGAGTTATGAATATGGTGTACTCACTGTGTGGATAAATGCATTATCCCAAGGTGCACTATGCTGTATCCTTCCACATATGTGTATAATAATAATAAAAAAAATAGCATGTATAGAAACGTGTATTCTGATGGTTGATACATAGCTTTTAAAAAGTAGGTATTCACAATCCTCAGTTTTTTCATTCCTCTTTGATCAGAGTTCACATCATTTAGAAGCTCAACTGACTGTTGTGATGGCTGGAGTCTTCCCAGCTTCTTCTCCTTCAGCCCCTTCGGCACCTGCTTCCACCTGATTGAACTTACCAATCTTTTTCAAGCTCTCCAGTGCAGACTTCAGAGTGTCTTTCAGGCTGTTCTCTAGAATCCACCCTTCACTTTCACACTCAGGGTCTTCAGGATTTGTGATGCTTTCCAGAGAGGTGTGCAAAAGACGTAAGCCAACCATCACGGACATCTGCGCCATGCAATGGAAAAGACAGAGACAGTCAGGAAAAGCTCCCTATCCTTGTTCGTGTCTTTGCTGACCTCTGCTATCAGCAGAACAGTGCTCACCCTGCTAGAGCTGCCAGTTTCCTAACACTGCTGAGAGCAACCTGACTTCCAGCTGTGTGGTGCTTAATGAAGAAAAGTGAATGATCTCTGAAGTATGGAAAGAAAGTGCCAAAAAGAGCTGGCTTGATGAAGTGGTTGAGGAAGTGGTCAGGATGCAGCAACATCCTCAAGGTAAAGATGAAGATGGAGAACACCTGCAAACTGCGTCAGGTAGCCAGTTTGGGATTCTGACCCATAGCATGGCTAATTGTAAAATTCATGGCTGGCTTTTGGGCTCCTTTAAAACATGGGACTGGCTGGTCAAGCCTGTGCTTCTGTGGATTATTCCTTAACCTACTTATCCTGGTCGTCCTGTCTGTGTATGATCAGCATCTCCAAACGCTTGGAAGACAAAAGCGGCCATTGGTTGCACTGAACATTTTCAGATGTTTTTGTTTTTCTACCTTCACTCAAGGCCATTAAGGGAAAGACTTTGGTCAAACAAACAAACTTCATCAAATACTTCAATATCCAAAAGCAACTTTTCATCCTGTTTAACATAGGAATGCAACCTAAACCCAAAACTAGTCATAGGATTTAAAGTGTCTGGCATCTTCCTTTCACTCTGAGCCCCAGTTTTCCTACTGTCAGTCATGGGACTAATATCTTTCATATCGATGGTTGTTGCAGGTAAAGATTAATATATTAATAGGACTGGACCTAAAAGGTGGTCTCCATGTTGTTCTCTACCTGTGCCTCCTCACTGTATGTCAGCAGCAGCTTTCTCTTGTGACTGACTTACTAAGTCCCACTATTTGGCAGCATAATTAATCATACTCTCAGGCTTCCTGGGGAGAAATTAGTCACTAAATATGGTCTTGCTTTAAAAAGGGAACCGCTTACATTGAAGGGACCAGCAGACCTGCCTTCAGATGAGATTCTATGACATTTTCTCTCAGTTTAAGACTTCCTTTTCTTAAAAGTCATACTCGGAAAGATTTTGAGTCCCCAGGCTTAAGAGGCTTGCTAAAAGCAGTCCTAAGTGCTTTAGCTCTTGTCACCTCTGACCCAAGCCTGCCTTCTCTGCTGGATGAGAAGAGGGCCCAGGATGTTAGAGACAACTATCTGCTAAATCCATTTCTCACATTCAGTTTTGCTGAAGTAATTTATGTTGTTAAGTTATTTATCCTGAACCTTCCATGCAGATAGCTTTTCAATAGCCCCAACTCTTTCCATTTTTGAGCCCTGGGCAGGAGGAGGCACTTAGAGCTGCATGCAATGCGCAGATCACATTCTCAGAGAAATTATGAATGGTATCTGGACTTGTCTGCTAATTCAGAAATGTATGTTAATGCCTCAGCATGCATCAGTTTTGTAGAGATACTTTGAATTGGCCGAAGTTTATAGAAATACTTTAAGGGACCGTGACAGGCCTGAGAAATGGATGGATGGGAACCTCAGCAAGTTTGAGGTTCGACAAGTGCGAAGTCCTGAACCTGGGAAGGAACAACCTCAGGCACCAGTACAGGCTGGCAATCTGCCTTTTGGAAAGCAGCTCTGCAGAAAAAGACCTTGGGGTCCTGCTGGACACCAAGATGAACATCGGTCAGCAATGTGCCCTTGCGGCAAGGAAGGCTAATGGTATCATGGGCTGCTTTAGGCAAAGTGTTGTCAATGTGTCGATGGAAGTGATTCTTTCCCCTCTCCTCAGCACTGGTAAGGCATTGCCTGGAGTCTTGGGTCCAGTTCTGGGCTCCCCAGTACAGGAGAGACATGGACACACTGGAGAGAGTCCATTGTAGGGCCATTAAGATGACTGAGTGACTGGAGCACCTCTCCTGTGAGGAAGGGCTGAGAGACCTGGGCCTGCTCGGCCTGGAGAAGTGAAGGCTCAGAGGGATCTTATCCATGTATATAAATACCTGAAGGGAGGGTGCAAAGATGGAGCCGGCTCTTTTCACTGTTGCCCGGTGACAGAACAAGTGGTAATGGGCACGAAGTGAAACACCAGAAGTTCCATCCTAACATCAGGAAAAGGTATTTTAACATGAGGGTGACTAAGCATGGGCACAGGTTATCTAGAGAGGCTGTGGAGCCTCAATCTTTGGAGATTTTCAGAAGCCGCCTGGGCGAGGTCATGGTCAACCTGCTCTAGGGGGCCTTGCTTAACAGAGGGGTTGGAACAGATGGCCTCCAGTTGTCCCTGCTAACCTCACTCAGTTTGTGATGTTCTGAGTTGTAGACCTGTGCCTAATCACAATTCAGAAGAGAAGGGCTGGGCATCGGGATTCCAAAGCTAGCCCAGTTCTGCAGAGTGATGATTTACCCTGGCCAATGGACAAACTGTCTGAAGAAGAATCAGCCTTCCCATCCTTGCTTTTGAACCCCTCAGTTTCTTCTTTCTGGCTGAGGAGGTCATGAAGATGGCTGAGCTTGCTCCGCTTGACCTTCTGTAGCCAAGCCCATCTGTTTGCCAGGTTTTAGCCTGAGGCGGCTTAGCCAGGGCACAGTGTGATCTTTTTTTGTCACCCTCATGACTGTCACTCCAGGGAAGCCTACAGCCTTGCTAGTAAAAGCAGCACGTGGATAATAATACACTTCCAGAAAATATGACAGGCTGTATTTTTTTCAAGTAGGGGTCTTAATATTTCACAGTAGGTTTGTATAGAAACTTGAGACCCAAGCAGCCTGCCCAGTGGTGCCCTGGCATCTTGCCACGTGCAGGTAGCAGCCATGAGGACATCTCCCTGGGGCCCTGCTCCACTTCCCAGCCCTCGGTCCCCTTGGCCCCACTGGCATGGTCCCTGGGGCCTGCTCTTTCTGTGTCACACTCTCATGAGGCTGAAGCCCAACCTCTGCCAAGAGTCCTGGGTCTCTGCTGCACCGCAGCTCAGCACGAAACCATTTCCTACACTGACTGCAATTTAGAGAAAGTGATTGTGTTCCAAGGGAGGGTGAAGTTGGTGTCTGCTTCCTGCTTTGCTTCCTCCCTTCAAAGTTCCCCTAAACAGCAGAGGAAGTTTGAGACCTAGATCTGGACTTGTTATTGTGGAATATCGGGCAAGTCATAAATACCCAGAAGGACAATTAATAGAACCCAGGCCTGTGAGTGCTGGCGAGAACTCCTTAAAGCTTTGCCTGGAGAGTCCTCTGATTACCTGAAAAAAATCTCACCTTTTATTTCAAAAAAGATGAAGGAAAAAGAAGAGAAGATCATATTTCTCATTACTCCACGGGTTGAAAACACTGCCAGGGTATAATTTGAAAGGTCAGAAATAAAATGCAGTATTTTTATTGCTGCTATTGACATTATCACCGTTACTGCTCTCTCAGAAGGCAGTGGAAGTAAAATTACAGGCTCCTGTTCATGATTTTTTTCACAGCATTTTTGTGCAATTCAACCCCTGAGTTTTGCATCTCTTGATTTTCATGCACAGCTGAGCTGCCCTCTCCTCAAGGACTCAGTCTTGGTGTCTGTGCTGATACACACGCTGCAGCCTTCTCTCTGCTTTCTGACCGGACTTACTGTGCTACAGGTAGACAGGACATTTCTCAGACATGCAGAGTACTTGTTCTTACAGCAACAAAACATGAAGAAACTTTGTGACTGTTTTCTTCTTCCTCACAGTATATTAGGGTAGGTGTTTACCTGGAAGGGTGTAGACCAGCCCTTGCATCACAATGTAGTGCTTCTTTGTTCATTTGTATTCATCTACATTTTGAAAAAGCCAGTCCAATCCTTCCAGATTGGCGATGTCACTGGGCAGCAGCCATTCCCAGCAGCCTGCAGTGACCAGCACCGTTCCCTTCCCTTCTGCTCCCAGCACTCACGTGCCTGCCCTCGTGCCCCTTCCAGCCCACGCGCCATTCATATTAGCTCTGATTAAACACCCCAGTGAGAAAATTGGCTGCCTCCGAAGAGCACAGGGCCATGTTTCTCACATCAAACAAACAGTATTTTAGCAACAAAGCTGCACTGCAGGTGATGGTGCCCGTGTCAGCACCAGTTTGCACACGCACTGAGGTTCCTGAAAGCAAAAACAAAACTAATGTCTGCTTTGCCTAACCTCCATCTTATGACCAAAAATGCTGACAAAGCTGATGGAGAACCTTAAACCAAACACTGATCTGAGGTTGGACACTGCACATGGCCACAGGTTTTATTTTTTTCATCACATAAAACCCTTAATTCTACTCTCTGCCCCACAACTTACTTCCATCTCTCTCTGGTACACTGCTCTGAGCACTTTCTATTTTCCACTAGAGGTGACACAGGTAGAAATAACGCACCTGGAGAGCTGAGCTCTCACACTCCCCACCCAGTGCTCTATATCAGGCACAAAGCTGGTCTGGTTGTTCCCCTGGCTGTGGGGACACTCGAGGCTCTGATGGGACTTGCTATGGAGGGGGATCTGTAACCTCAGCCCTTCCTGGGCTTTCCATCTCAAGCCTGGGACCATTTGTGATTTCCTGGCCATAGAATGGTGGTGGATGATTGAGGTATTTTAAGCAAATTTTTAGGGGTGAGCATTATCATGCTGACAGATTACCTCAAAAAGCCAGACAAGGAGGACGACGGCACCCATGGAGCTCATCATGCTGCTGTAGTAGTGCAAGAGGGCTTCCCGGCAGCCGCGGCTCCAGAGGTTGAGCTCCTCCGTCTGGTAGTCGTAGCTGTAGTGAGCCGAGTTGTTGGTGACCTGGTACTGGATGCAGGGCCTTGGGGAGCTGGGGTTGCAGCAGCTGAAGGGGACGCCATCAACCAGGTACCTTCCATCCACGTTGCTTTTGATTCGGCTGCATGCGGGCAAGGGCAGAAGGAAGCATCAATACACACATGCACGCGTAAAGATACACCAAAGCGAACTTGAACGAGAAAAGGAAGTAAGGGCAATGAAGATTTTCCACAGTGCTTCCTGGATGTGCAATTTCTCCACATCTCCTGTTTACACAGCAGTGTTCCCCTCAGATGGTTTTCATCAAGGCTGCACTGAATCTATATTTAACTCTTTGGTATGGACATGTGCCCTCTCAGGTAGCTTCTTCAAAGAATTTAATTTTTAAAAAAAGTAGAGAGAAATTTCATAAAAGGCATTCACAAGAAGAGTGATCACAGCATAGCTAGGGTGGAAAGACCACTGGAGATGACCTTGGAAAAAGACCCACAACAACCCACCATATCCAGCTAGACCACTGGTCCAGAAAATCTAGTATCTTCTCTGTGATGTAGCTCCAGGAAGGGGCTATGCGTTTATTCCTGGCTACAGAAAGTAGCCAGTATTGAAAACATGAAACGTACTTCAGCTACAAGGTGCTGAATTCATGAAGTCTTTGCAAGAGCTTCCCAACGGTAATTCATTTGAGACCATGGTTGCTCTCAATAAATAGCCATTTAGTCTGGTGCCTTATTGAGATGTTTAGACATGAGATGTTTAGACTGCAAGTAGTTCCACCAGGACTACAGGAGAAAACTATAAGAGAGCTACAACTCCAATAAATATCATTTCACTAAGAAAATGGTACAGAATGAATGGAGAGCTCCAGTGATCTAGAAAGGTGAAAAAAATCTGACAGTCACTTGTAGCTTTTCACATGAATATTTTAATGTTGTGTTATAGAGAGAGATGATGTCAAAAGCCTGGTAAGGCAAAATTCCACTTTGCAGTCATGACCTAACTACATTTAAATGCCGTTCAGATTTTATCTCTAATTGAAAAGCATGCTTTCAGTTGGATCTAATTCCCATTGATGTGTGAACGCTCCACCAGCTTCAGAGAGACTGGATCAGGCCTTCACTCTATGAATAATAAAAAAGTGCTTTGCAGAGGATGGACTTCCCTGGAATTAAGGAGAACTTTTCTACTGCCCTGAAAGGGGCCAGAACAACCCACCAGGAATGCGAGCAGAGATCATGCTTCATCACGTAGTTCAAACCCTGATTTCACTCATTAACAACCACTTGTGGATTGATTTTTAATGCACTACTTCCTTTTCCAGCAGCACGCAGAAATTGCCATGACACTCGGTCCCAAATAAGACATCATTTATTAAGGGTGGTATAACCTTGTTTTTCCTCTGTGCTTTGCCCTTCCACTGCTGTTGGATTAGGATACAGCTCTCAAATCTCCATATAATGCTGGCAAGGTGAACTTATTACACTTTTAAGAAGTTATTTATACCCACGGGCATACCTTCACAATGCAGATCCTCCTTTATTAAACAGTGAATGTATCTGTTCTAACCCTGCACTGCAATAGGTTATCCCTGGAAGAGTTTTCTCTTTATTGTCCTGGTTGAGAATTGTAAAAATAAGCAGACCACCCAGCTAGGCAAAGCAATATGCAGAGGCACACAAATGAAACTGTATTTACACAGTCAAGCAGGGATCCCATGAGGTACACAAAGCTTTTTTCAAGATCGCTTAAGACATTTTTAACATATGCAGGATATCTCAAAAGCAGAAGGCCTCTTTGTGTAACCACACAATACCCACTTAATGAGTGACGTTCCCAAAGAATTCATCTCTTCATTTCAAAAGTTCATTAGTTCTCACGTTTATTTTATACCTGTGCTTATGTGCCTAAACTCATTTTGAGATTAATAGCTCTTTATACACTGACATTAGTGCCACTAAGGCATATCTTCTGGTTTGCAAAGAAGAAGATAACAATACTTTTGTATAAAGATTAAAAAATTAAGCACGAGTATAGATTTTGAATTTGCTCTTACACAAGGGAGAACGTAAAATGCATCTGACTATGGAATCAGAGAGTATCTCAGGTTGGAAGGGATAAGGATCATTGAGTCCAACTCCTATTAGAGATAATATGTAAAGCTGGGAACATTAACAGATGCTGACAGCTCCAAATTGTCACAAGAGCTGAAGCAATTCACCGAGTGAATTTTTAAAATGAAATTCTAAATCTTAAGGATGTAAAACACCCGGGTTATTGCCAAAGTGTTAGTGTTTCTGCTTGTTTCCTAAAGATTAATTACCAGTATCTAAAGTGGAATTTTAAAAGTGGTGTCAGCTGTGTCTACCTAGAAGCCTCTGTATAGGAACTTACAGGTCTTACAGAAATCTCCTTTTCGTACAGTGGGCTTCTACTCCTTTACTGTTAGTCACACACTTGATTTTGGGAATAGGCTCAACATAATGAGTTATGAAGATGTAAAAGATACAAAAGAATATTTTTGAGGTTTGTTTACTTTGCACCATCTAAGAGCAGGAGCTGTATTTTGCTGCTTTACGTTTTGTATGTTCTGTATAATGTTAGAGGAATTTGGCAGATGAGAAAGCAATCTAGCAGAACATTTGACATCCTTATTAAAGCAAGAAGAAAAGCATTTTATACAAAAAATATCCAGTCAGCGTCTGTTTTGGTGCATGTTTCTCTAGTGTAACACTGACCAAATAATGATACTATGCAATACAAACCCCGCTAAATCACTTACTCTTTCACTTCTTTGGAGCTGAAGTCCAGGTATCTGTTGCTGATCCACTGAATTTCAAACCAATCTTTGAAGCCATTGTTCCCACAGCATTTAAACTCAATTTGGAGCATGTCAATTGTCTTCTTCATGAAGCACCTTCCAGGGGTGTCTGTGTCCCGGTAGAACTTCATGCTGTTCTTCAGCCCCTGAGCCAGCGTGCTCTCCAAGGAGCCCCGCATGAGAAAGCAAATCAGAGCGACAAAGAAGATGAGTATGTTGAAGAAAAAACATAGTGCCAGGTAAGGTTTCAGCAAAGGCTTCCACTTGGCAAATTTAGCAGGATCCAGAGAATCGTAACAAATTTTGCCAGCAAAACCATTGAAGGCGCAGGATAATATACCCATCAATATCAAAGAATTGGGCACAAAATGGCTTTCAGAATTGTCCATCACTTCGCTTCGCTTCCGGAGCTCAATTTTGAGGAACAACCCCATGCTAAAAACAATGATTCCGGCAAACACTGAAAACCAGTTCATGAGCCATAGTCCCTGGGCTAGTTTTACCCGTTTCTTCTGGTTGAATTTGACTTTCAGCAGTGCCATCGTCGCAATACGTGAGATGCTGAAAGGTTTTGCAGCCTGAACCCCTCTTCTCCGTGTAAGCGATTCGAGAAAGAACCATTCAGGCGTTTAGAAAGGCTCCGACCGACACAGCCCAAAGCGAAGTGCTGCACGGTCCTTCCATCTTGAGCTCCCCACGCTTGGGTTCAAGCAAGTAGGTATTCAAAGGTCCAAATTCACAAATTCACATTAGTAAGAATAATGGGCAATTAGCACCTACAACTATTTCTGGTGGTTCCTTCCAAGCAAAGGAGAGACAGTCTCAAGGTTTCAAATGATTTGATCTGGATCTGCAAGACGTCATTCTAATACCTTTAATCATTTGATCCAATTTGGAGAAATGTCTGTCAACAGATGAGTGGAAATAATCCCTCATTTTACTATTTAGTAGATTTGGGCTTTCTTATAATAGGCTGCTTGGCAGAATGTGAAAACCCAGCGACATAAAAAGATCTTTGTTACCAGCAGAATATGGATGCTTTGAGGAAAAGGGAAGAGGGTGCGGAGATAAAAGCAGCTGCTTGAATGCATAAGTGCAGTTCCTCTGTGTGACCCCAATTTATTCATACCAACACCTTTCCAGTCCTCAGCCTCCCCTGTTTACCCGAGATGACATCCCGTGGCTTATACGTTCTGAAAGCAGCTAAGCATGTCGTTTACGGTGACCTAAAAAACCCACACCTGGCATTTTCTATTTACTTTCAGGCTCTGTGCAACCTCCAGGCTTTGACGAGAGGGAATGCGAAAGGAAAAGTTAAGAGAAACTCAAAAAATAACCCTACACCCTACTTGGAAAAGCTTTGCGGCAGAGAAAAATGGACTCAAGCAAGGAAAACCCTGGCCCTGTTAGGCTGGAGGCAGGGCAGGTGGGTGTGGGTGCTGGGGCAGAGAGGGTGAAGGGGCAGCCCCAGGGCTTGGTGAGGGCACCTGCTGCCAGCACAGGGTCTACTTGGGAGCAAGGGGAGCAGAAGAGTGCAGTGCTCCAAAAAAAAGTACTTTTGTAGCCAGCTGCTCTGTGGGATTGTGCATGCTACTTGTTTGCTGCCTTAGATCCTGGGATACCAGAGGTTGCTCGAGTAGTGATGAAGGATATAAAGCTGCCGATTTTTCTGATGGTCCTCCCTATCTGGATAGGAGAGCAGCTGGTAACGGGTTTTCTTAAAGCAGGCTGTGTGCATCGCCACTGCTCTTGCAGGTGAGGAGGGGTGAGCGTGTCAGGGGGACAGAGGAAGGAAAACGTCCATCGGGGCTGTTCTCTGCTTGCTGTAAGGTGGGTGAGGAGGGGCTGTTTCTTGGGAGAGCCTATTAAGCGCTTGCGTGCAGTAAGCTGTCACTCTGAAATAACATCTCTCCTGGCTTCTTGGCATCGGCCTCTTCTCCTGAGTGACTAGCAATAGGACACAACGGAATGGCTTTAAGTCGTGCCAGTGGATGTTCAGGTTGAATACTCGGAAAAGTTTCTTCTCCAAAAGAATGGTCAGGCACTGGAACAAGCTGCCCAGGAGGTGGTGGAGTCACTGTCCCTGGGGGCATTCAAGATGTGGTACTCAGGGACACCCTTTAGTGGGCAATAGTGGTGATAGGTGGATGGTTGGACTAGATGATCTTAGAAATCTTTTCCAACCTAAATGATTCTATCCCATACCTATGTAGTGCATGCTGCTACATTTCAACTGACTTCTTCAGGGCTCAAGTGAGAAATACAAGGTAGCTTGGAGGCTGCATTTATCTGACAGCACAAAGTCAATCCTACATAAATGAAACTGATTTTGTTTCCCTTTCTGACAAAGTAAAACCATGGTAAGTGAAAAAGAATTTTATATCAGGTCTGCGAATCACAGGGATATATGGGGAAATATGTTTTGGAGTGCAATTAATAAGATGAGAAATAGTAAACCTGCCCATGGCAGCTGTAAGCCTGGTGCCACTGCAGCTGCTGAGAAGTTTTCATTATTCAGGAGCATAGATAAAGCTGAACACCTGCTACCCTAATAATTTAACATCCTGGTGCCCCCAGTAAATCTGATGTAATTCAATTTTATACACTGTGGTGTTTCCTATTAATTCAGGAACAGGGGTGCTAAAATAGAACATGTAACATATGCTTCAAGGCTCATTGGTATCTCCAGACTTACTGTATTAGTTCTCTCCTTACGCGCAGGTGACAACAGGAATCCTAATGAGCCACCCCCAAATGGTTAATGCTTTCTAGGAGATGTTCCCTGACTCACCTGATGCTCAGGACCTCTATGACTTCAGGTGATTCCTTTAAAGTTATTACAGGGAGTTATCAAAACAACAGGGATTTGGAAATTGGCTCTGTTTATTTAAGTAGTTTAAAGAGTTCAATACCAGCTAGGGACTCAAAGTAGTCAAAAGCTTCCCTTTAATCAAGTCACTATGCTTGCAAGTTTTAAAAGGGATTGGTAAGAGTAAATTATGTACTATACTCCCTTCAAAAAATGAAGCTAATGGTTAAGAAGTGGGGAGATGATGTATCCAGCTCATCCCCGAGAGAGGTAACAAACACCGTGTGAGCTTCAGCAAACTGCTGAGCTGAGGGCTGGCTCTGGCACAGTAACCTGGGAAAGAGGAAGGTTATGGGAGGAGGATCATCGAGAAGTGTTTTGTGGGGTGGGCAGTACAGCAAGGAATGCTATTTTTACCTGCTCTCTGCTCTTTTTGAAAATCCTTATCTTGGCTGAGACTGACCCTTAATTGGGTGAATTTCCTGCCTCTTACTTCAACTGGAAAATCTTGAAACTGATCCAGAGCAGACTAAAGCTAATTGCACAAGGATGTGCAAGCTAATGGTCTCCTCAGAGGATGTGTATTGGACTCAAGCGTATAGTTCATATGCTGTTCTAGAGGGAAAAATGTTAGAATAAAATGTTCAAATGATTACTGATCTGCTAGGAATTTCCACAGAAGTGATCATATTCAAAATGTCGCTACAAAATCTTAATTTCTATGGATAACAATTCAATATTGATATTTTTGCAAAAAGCTAGGCCTGTTAACATAAACATAGCCCACAAAATTACCAGTTAATATTGGGAGAGAGGAAAATGTAATCCAGATGATTAAATCCTTTATCTGCTATATAGACTGCTGCCCAGGCCTGCTCCTACCATGCTCCTGCCAAAGTCTTCATGAATAAAGGTGTTAAAAGACAAATTCCCTTTATACAGTTGCAACCTGTGTCCAAATCATGGAAATGCTTTTAGTTGATTAAAAAAAAACCCAAACACTCCTGTACTAACCTGTTTCTCTCTGCTCTGTGATATTAATTGGGTGGCTTTCTTGTTTCTTGATTGTTGTTTTTCCTCTTTAGAAGTGATGGTGTGACAACAAGGGTGGAGGTGTTTGTTTTAAATGTCATAGGAGGTCATTGTGTGGAGGTGAGAAATGTGTTTATGCAGTGTAGTTGGTGGTTTTGCTCGGATTTGTAGCTGTGCGGTGCGTACAAGGACAGCCCTAAGGAGCAAGGTGCTCCAATGGCTGTACCATGTTGTATAAATAACAAACAGTAGAAAAAGCCTGGTTTGTGGCTTTCCCTCCTGTGCACACAAGCAACTGGGTAGCCTGCTCTACGTATACCACACAAAGTGCCCGTGGGTCCTGAGGATGGGAACAGGTGCGTGTGGCTGTATTCAGTGCTGTGGCTGCCCAGCACTTCAGCCATCATTTATCCACAGTGTGGGTAATGTGTTGGGAAGCGTGGTCTGTCTTTGAACCATGAGGTGCTTGCTATGAGTATTTACTTGTATTGCTGTGATGCTTAGAGTGTAGGGTTGACTGCTAAAGAATGAGTCATGAATCAATGTTTGTACTTGCAGAAACGGGAGAAAAATACATTGGGAATTGGAAGAAGCGTACAAAAGACTCACAGCAGTTACTGCTGGAAAACATCTCAGCAAAACAGATGGAACCTCAAGTCAATCAGATAAATTAGATCAGGTTGTGAATAGAAATGCTGAAATTCCAAAAGCAGCACAGACTTTTCCTTGGAGGTGATGAAACTGGCTTTCCAGTACAGTGCAGACCTTAAGCTTTCTTGTGTGGATCGGATGGCCCTACCCAGAAAAGAAAAAATCCCACGGTCACAAGTGCGGAGAGTCAGATGGAAAGAAGGAGGTAAGAGGCGAGAGCTGAGCACCAAAGCGATGATACCCAAGGGATGGACAGAAACGCACTGGCTGCAAGCTCAGGATGGGATGTCCAGATGGACTGCTGGCCTCGCTGGAAGCAGCAGCAAAGCTCTCAGTTGCTTCCCGAGGGTCAAGCTTTCTCACTGTTTGTCTGTGCTATACCCCAAAATGTCAACAAGTATGAACAGTCAAAGATCTGTGTAGTGCTAAAAAACTGTCTTTCTTAAACTATTTTATTTTGTTCATGGACACATGAGATTTAGAAAGCTGAGCAAGGTTGCTGTGGTGAACTAACAAAGTAACTCTTGCTTTGCAAATGTCTGAAAGGACAAGCCAACCAAATTGCTTTGCAAGAATGTTTGCTCTTGCAACTCTCTGTGGAAAACTGTTCCATGCTTCAGTGCTTTGCACTGCTCAGAAACTTTCTGCTTTTCTGCCCGTGAGCCTCTGTTCAGGGCCAATTTACACCTAGCTTTGTTGTGCCAATGTTTATTATCCTCATGATGTATTCATAGCCATGGCCCCAGCAGGCATTTTTTTTTTCCAGCCTCTGAAGCCTAGCAAAAGTAATTTTGTGCATGTGTGGTTCTAAAGAAGTTCTTTGTTTATTCTGGTGGCAATGAAAGACAAACCAGAACTACAGATCTTGAGGAGATGTTGTTCCCTCTGGTCTCATGAACAGCACAGGTGCAAGACAGAATGATGTGAATGCTGCTGTTGTTCGCCCTGACTGCAGGCAGCAATCAGCTCTTGGCGTTCCTGCTCACCTGGTGGGACAACCTCCCCTGAATGCTCTCCTCTGAGTTCTGTCTTCTCCCTCACATCAGGTCTTCAGCCTCGTGCCTTCCTTCTGGGCAAGGGAGCATGAAATCAGTTTGCTTTCAAAGAGTTCTGCTGCTTTAACACTCCCTATAGCAAGATTGTGAGCCTGACTTCATCGCTATCTGCTCAGTCACAAAACCAGCTCTGCTCAACTCAGGGCTGAGCAATGCCTCCCTAACATGATTGCTTTTTCCCCACAGGCCCTGGGAGATTCTTGCGAGCTCTAATAAGTGAGACATTAATGCTAGCTCCTGGCCTAGGAGAGGCTATCAGGCAATTTTCTTTGTGTCAGCACTGCTTACTGTACTGAGGGCAGGAGCAGTGTGCCACTCTCCTTCCTGCAAGCTGTGGTTACCAGGGACACAAAGCAGCTCTGACCAGCCAGCAGTGCGAGTCTCCCTGACCCAGGAGCACGCCGACAGGCTGGCACAGCTCCTGACAGCGGCTGGCACAGCTCCTGACAGCTGCTGCCCCAGCAGTGCCTGGCCCGGCCTCTGGGTGCTCGAGGCACACACTTCAGGAGGAAAACGCAGCAGCAGAGTCCCTTGCCACTCTCACCCTTGTCCAGACAGCTCCAGGTACATCCTGACACAGTGCTTGAACATGACGCATGAGCTGCTCCATCACAGAGACAAGATGGCACAGAATTCCTGACTTGGTAAAACCATGCACTCTCAGTGAGTGCATTTCACTGCTAACATATTGAAGGTACCACCAGTCCTCCAGAACAAACTGCCCCAGGCTTACCTGAAAATTGCACTAAGTGATTTTTCTGATGATTTCTTTGGCAGTTGAGGCAAAAGGTAAACAAACAAGCTACAAGCACTGTAGATTAGGCTCTTGTCATTCCGTGTTTAGTATTTGCTCAGTAAGCAGTTCAGTGGAACACTCTAGATAACCCTACACTCTAGGCCTGCCAAAGTATCCCCCAGAAACTATTCCCAAAATGTTAAACTAGAGTCTGTCATCACTAAAAGAAATTGTTTCCAGTATAGCAGAAATTGGTTTACAGATGAACCATTTTAAATAGAGGATTACTACATACACAACTATCCTATCAATGTTTTTCTATTTACTTCTATCATGCTTTTGAATACCTTTGTTTAAAAAATAAACTAAACAGAATGACCGTCTAATTACCCATACATTTGAGTTACCACTTTCCACTAGATTTGACTGCAAGATGGATTTCTTCTCAAACGATGAGCTGCGCTTTTGGGAGCTCAGCTCTCTTTTGGGTGGCTCTTCTCTCACTTGCCTTGTGCTTACTTCTCCTCTTTTCCTACTGATGTTTTTGGAATGCTGGCATGAGTGAACAGGGGCTCTCTGCACCGCTGCTGTCAGGATGAAGGCTTTCTTCTGGGACAGCAATGACACCCTGCTGGTGCTGTCTGTGATGTCCTCTTCCTGAAGTATTTCTAATGATTATTCTAAATGGCATTGTTTAAATCACTCCCTAGGTAGCAATGCCCAGATGTTTGTTTCTTCCATTAAAGAGATTTCCAGAAGTTGCAATTTCAATATGCATGCAGCCTGTGAATACACCAACAGAACTTTTATAGTGCTTGTGTTCGTGTAACATGTTACTATTAACGCACTTCGGTTTCAGAATTTTGTTATATTTCTCCTAAAATTATTCTTCGTTAAGAATTCTACCTTCTAAAAAAGTGCACAGAGATGTTCAACTATCTGGGTGCTCATATTATGGTGCTATAAACATATATTAAAGAACTCGGATGACCAAATATCCTCACTGCCTGAAATTGGATTTTCTCATCTCGTGTCACATTGCAGACCAAGATCCAGTTGGCAAATCTGCATTACAGAAGTAATAGTAAACCTTTAAGGGAAAGTAATTGCCAGGAGCATCTGTAGCAGTTTGCTGTTTAGTCACATTGCTGAAGGACATTATCGAGTAATTTTGGTTTGACAGAAGTACTTTGCAAAGAAAAACACCCCGAACTGAGCTGTCAATAACTGACCTTTGGAAAAGGTCACTAGGAAGCACTTCTTGAAAGAAACTGAAGCCTGCATGTAGTGTCTTTAACTCATGCCGTTTATTCAGACGAAGCCCAGCAGCCAGTGCAGGTTCGCCGTGAGTGGTCAGTCTGTGCAGCCTGCTGGGAAGCACACATCTCATACCTGCCGCAGCCATGTGGTGGTACCCGCATTTCTACATGTCCAGCACCACGGTGAGTAAACATAAATGCTGACAGCCTTTGGCTAGCAGAACAAAGGCATTTGTGTGGGCTTTTTCTTTATTTTTTTACAGGCCAAACAGCAGACCTGAGGATGGGTCTGTCACTACGAGGATATGTGGGGAAGCAAGATTACCTAACCAGGCCCTGTACTTAGATGGATGTGTTGAAATTAAGAAATGCCAGAGTTGCATCTAATCATCTCCCTTTAGCAGGTATTGAAACTGACATATGTTAAAGGAACGACTCGATTCAAAACAAATAACTGAAATGCAAAATCCAGTTCATTCAAAAAAAGTATACATCAACAGAAGTAAACAAAAGTGAGAAGTTGTGGAAATACATTTAAAAAAAACCCACCCTTATTTTCCTTCCCTTTTTAAAGTGCTGAAAAAAAACATGTTAAGTTTCTCTGTTGTTTCAAAGCAGTTAAGAACTCAAAATATTTCTCATAGCAGTGATGCAGTTTTGATGGATTAGTTGTTATTCTTTTTCTTTCAGAGGCACATACAATGATAGGGCAGCATAAATATTTGGCAGAGTTCTTAAATACAACTTTTGAGCTGCTGTTTAAGCAAGGCAATGAGTTCCTTTCCAAGGAAGGGGCTGGTTTTGCACACTGCTCATTGCACCATTAACAGATCATTATAAAAAGAAATCCCATCATAATGCTATTTTTTTCTGGTATTGAACAAGAGTGAATAAATGGGATTTGAGAAGTCACTGTGCACCAAGGGCCTTTATGCAAGATGCTATTCTGGAACCCCAATACTGTGCTCCGTTGTCACATTTTATGAAGTCCCTCTGTCAGCACTGCATGTGATAGGCAGGGGCAGTGCTGTGAGCTATGATGAGAGCTATGATGACAGCAAAGCTCCCTGGCTGCAGGCAGAAAAACCAACCATGGGGCCACACCTGAATGCCACTGCCCTGAAACTTGTGATGCCTGTCAGCACACAATGTGCCCTGAGAGGTACGCTTGAGTCTGATCTTATTCAGGTTCATGCTGTTTACAGAAGCGGCTTCCTCTTGCATATTTTCAGACTGTGACTACTTAGTATTTATCTACCTTCTAGAGTTTTCTTCATTTCAATCATTAATATAGTAGGAGAGCGTTACATTTTCATTAACCTTTTTTTCCTTGAAATGGAAGTCTGACTAACAGCTGTCACCCGCACAGAGGAACCCGGGTCCCAGATGCGTTGCAGCCCAGGATTCGCCTCTGTTTGACATACAGTACCCATGTACAAACTCCCTCTTTAAATTTTTGTTTGCTGCTTCACTGAATACCCCCATTGCCCATATCCATAACAACAGTCTGTAATTGCAGCACCACAGAAATGAGACAAGTTTGGCATTCCCTCTTTTCAGCTGACTACAGCTTGCACTAGCAGGGAGCTTGGATTCCGCCTGGCTGAGCAACAGCAGCACAGCAGCTCTAATCGAGGCTCTCTGCCACGTGCATACTGGTACCCCCAGCCCCATCTTAATTAAAGAAACTCAACAATGAGGCACTGCAGTAGTTGGTCAATCCCACAGCGATACATACAGATTACAGCAGCAAATTTAATAACAGTAAACTACATCCGAGTGGCGTTTTTCAAGGAGAGCAGCCAGCCGTACGCTGTAACTCCCCCCTGGAGCACCACCTGCAATCACTTTATGGCCTGCTGGGGTGAATCAGCACGTTCCCGGCAGGATCCATCGCTCGGTGTCAGTCCCAGCAGCTGACGCGCTCCTGCTCGGGGATGAGGCTCCAGTTGGGCGAGGGCCTGTCGCTCGCCAGCCAGTCAAAGTCATCCACCAGGTTCCAGTTGTTGCTGTTTCTATCCAGCCCGGACGACTCGAAGTCGGCCTCGATGCCCGGGTAGCTCCACGCGTAAGGCGCGAAGGACACCTCGCTGCAGTCCTCGATGACGGCCCTGCTGGTCACCTGCACGTAGAAGCGGCTGCCGCGGGTGCGGTGCGTGCGGAGCTGCTGGCAGGCCACCACCAGCTGGCACTCGCTGCAGCCGTCCACCAGCACGGAGGTGGAGACGGGCCCGCACAGCACGGTGCAGCCGCGGCACTCGCGCACCCGCAGCGTGTTGGGGTTTCCGCGGAGCCGCACCCGGCAGCCGCGCAGCTCCGCCAGCACCACGTCGCGCTGCAGCAGCTCGGCCGGGCCCAGCTCCAGCTCGCGACCCTCGGCGCCGCTGAAGCCGCACAGCGGGGGCCCGCCCGGCTCCCCCTCGGCGCAGCCCGGGGCCGGCGGCTCGGCGGGCTCCTCGGGCTCGGCGGGGCGAGGCTGGGCGCCCGGGGCCGCTTCTTTCTTTAGGGCGCGGAAGGCGAACTTCTTCTTGGGCTGCAGCTGCTGCCGCCGGGCCGCCAGGGCGGCCTGCAGCCGGGCCACGGCGTCCTGGCTCTGCCGCACCTCGTAGGGCGCCAGGAAGCGCACGCTCTCGGTCAGCAGCTTCTGCAGCCCCTGCAGCCGCGCCGCCGCCTCCTCGGGCCGCCCCGCCGCCAGCAGCGCCTCCACCGCCTCCCGCTCCCGCCCGAAGGCGGCGGCGAAGAACTCGCTGCGCTCCTCCAGCACCGCCTGCGCCTCCTTCTGCTCCCGCTGCCGCGCCACGCCGCGCTGCCGCTCCGCCTCCCGCCGCTGCAGCCGCTCGGGCAGCACGGCAGCCGCGGTACCGCCGGCCTCGGGCCGCAGGGCCGCCACGAAAGCGGCCGGCGCCGGCCGCTCCTCGCCCGCCGCCTCCATCTTGCGCTGCGGGAGGGGCGGGGCCTGCGCGGGTTTAAAGGGGCGGCGCCGCGCGGCGGGATGGGGTGAGTGCCGGCGCCAGGCGCTGTGGGGTGCGGCCGCGGCTTCCCAAACGGGCGGTTGCCGCTGCCACCGCTCGCTCCGTTCCTGCGGCCGTGCGCGCGGCGGTGCCCGCTCCTCCCCTCCGCCGGCCGCGCGCTCGGCCCTTGGGGCGCTCGAAGCCTTTCCCGTAGGCGGCGGAGACCGGCGGGGGCGGGGGGAGGGCCGCGGCCGCCTCGGGTGCGTGCTTTGGGCCGGAGCGCCTTCCGGAGGGACCTGGGCTCGGGGCGCGGGCCTGCGTGCTGCTTCGCGATGGCTTCGGGAGGCTGCGGTTGCGGTGCTCGGTTACGCTTCCCCGCGGCCTTCCCTCCCGCAGCGAAGTGGCTGCGGCGAAGCTGTCGGCACGTCCGATGCGCTGCCGAGCGGCTGCCGCGCTCCGCCTGCAGTGTGCGCACAGCACTTCGTGCCAGGAGGGCGTGCGGGTCCGAGGGACCGCGAGAGCCGTGGCCGTGGGTTGCCGTGTCCTAGATGCGGAGCTGTGTAGGAGGTCCGCAGAGACCTCTGCAGGGACGTGGCAGTGGTCAGGAGGGCTGTATTTTGTGTCAGTTATGTGAGAGGTGCTTTAGGTAAATCTGCAGTGAGGACCGGCAGCGCATCTGGCTGCGGAGTACAACAGCGACCGTCATCGTTCTGATGTGCTCCTTGAGAGCGGTTCTGTCTCTGCTTCAGGGAACGGTAGTTGCTACCGTTTGAATACCAAGCACGTGTACTCACAAGAATTTAAGTGCAACCCCTCTCTGGGCCTACAGCTATCATATGCCTTCCCCTTGCATTTCAAAATTACCTACAATAAATCAACATACAACCTGAACTATCTGCTCATACCAAAGCACAACAAACACAGAGTGGATATTCCCACTGTCCTGTCAGAACTTGCACTAAAATACAGAATATTCTTTTCTTTTCTTTTTTTTTTTCTTCTCATTACAATGAGGAAATTGAGTTATGCCAAAGGTTGAGGGCCCTGGAGCGTGTCCAGAGAAGGGGAATGGAGCTGTGAAGGGTCTGGAACACAAATCTTATGGGGAGTGGCTGTGAGAGCTGGAGTTGTTCAGTCTGGAAAAGAAGAGGCTCAAAGCAGACCTTGTTGCTCTCTACAACTGCCTGAAAGTAGGTGGTGGTGAGGTGGGGATCGGCCTCTTCTCCCAGGTGACAGTGATAGGATGAGAGGGAATGGCCTCGAGTTGCACCGAGGGGGGGGTTCAGGTTGGGTATTAGGAAACATTTCTTCTCGGAAAGAATGGTGAGGCACTGGCACAGGCTGCCCAGGGGGGTGATAGAGTCAGTGTCCCTGGAGGTGTTCAAGAAACGTGGAGATGTGGCACTGAGGGATGTGGTCAGTGGGCATGGTGGGGGTGGGTTGGTGGGTGGACTAGATGATCTTAGAGGTCTTTTCCAACCCTAATGGTTCCATGATCGTCTGGTAACAGCAGCATTTTGGACCAGGTTGGTGGAGCCTGCAAGGTGTTTGTTTTGCTCTCTTGTAATGGATGCACAGTGAACTAGAGATGGTCTATTCAGTTGGAATGTGGGTGGGTTATATAGTGTTTAATGCATTATATCATGTAGCTGTCTCAATGCTGCAAAATTAATGTGTCCATAAGTTTGTTTTTGAAACTCCTATGTTGTAGAAAAGGAGAGTGCTCAGTCATGAAAATAAGAAGGAATTCTTGAAGCATTCTCACTTCATTTGTATCTACCAGTGTATTTAGATTATGCAGTTAGAAAGTCTTTAGCATTTTTGCTAATAAATAGTCAAAGCTACTCCTGCAGTACCTGCAGTAATGTCAATGTACAATTGATTTACTGTAAGAAGGAAATAATCCTTTCTGTCTTGTTTCGTAAGAAAGGTGTGTAAGTTTTGCATCAGGCCTTCTTGCTCCCACCAGTGTAGGTAATACTGGTAGGAGCAGTGATGTAATTTCTTATCCCATATGTGAGGATACTCACAGAAACACGGGCTTCTGTTTTTTCAGTATGTGCAAACACTACTGTTATTCTTAAACAGATGTGACCAGATGGATTACCTGCCGTGCTTTATGTTTGAAAAGATTACAAGCAAACACTAATATAGGCTCGTCAAAAAAAAAGTCTATATTTTATACTGAGGTATAGTGATTATTTTTTATTATACTCAAGCACTCAGAAAGTTAGGTATTCTAAACTTTTTTTCTAGAGGTGATTGAAGTTTTAAATTAACAAGGACCAAATACACTTATGAATAGGAGCTTCTGGGAGAGACTGGAATCTTTTCACATTGCTAACGCGTGCAAATGATTTTTGGGTTACAAGTACAATAACCCCAGATACAAGGAAGTGGAGCTTATAACCATAAAAATTAAAAAGGGAGTAATAAAATTCTTCCAACCGTCTCATCTTGATACTCCAAAATTACTTTCCACATTTACAACTTGAGGTTTTGGTATAATTGATATTGGTGTGTATATATATATATATATTTGTGGTCATGCAAAGACTGACAATTTTCTTCCTGACTTTGCTGGAAGCAACGTTTAGGTTTTAAGGCTGTTTAATGTGCTCCAATATAATCCATAGAAAACAGAGGATTTACAGTTTCCCTGAATAAAATACCAGCCTTATAGCTGCTGCTTGTTGGTAAATTGCAGCAAGCAGTCTAGCTGCTTGAGAATACTGGATACACACTAGGTACACAGTTCTGCCTACGCTATAATTCATTCTTTTTTTTTCTTGACATTCTTTAGTTCTCACTGCTTTGGAAGTAGGTAATACTCATTTCAGCAATATCTTTTCCTGTTGCTTGGACTATATACTGTTATTTGTCTTAGGTGAAGTTGCAGGTTGCATGTGCTTATTTAGATCTAGTGCTGTGGAACTCCAAAAAATGAGCTATAGAACACATGCCTTTCGGCTTAAATCTGTATCACGTGGTTATCGCCCTCGGATGTTATCTACCTGGCAATATTGTACTGATTTAAACTAATTCGTACTGACTTAAACTTCACTCAACAGAATTAGCTCACGGCCTTCTTGAAATGAAGCGTACTGCATAGCTAGAGTGAAGGTTCACAATCCTGTCTCATTCGAGCATTATTTTAATAAGAGAGGTAATAAATATACACAAGACCGACAGGGGCAAGTGGGTGTCTGTTAAGAGTACATGCAGTGGATTCTTAATCTTGAGGTTCCTGAGCTTGTTAACAACTTCATAGTTGTGGTCTTGAGATGTAGGTTTGCACCTTCTCAGAGGAAGGAAGCAAACACAGCCTTTCCTTATCATCATTACATACCTCCCACACTGATACTTTTTATTTCAAAGGGTTTAATACATGTACATTGCACCATAAAGCACAAAAAGTGCTGTTTCATCTTTTAGCTGTGTTTTCAAGAAAGGCAGCAGCCTCTGTCTCTTGCATGGAGTTCTTATCTGATAGATGTGATCTCTGAATGCCTGTTAGATTGAGCTTCTCCAGAAGAGATTAGCAGGTGAATGTAATGACTTCTGGCTGCAAAGTAGGTGGTTCGGTGACTTGCTCAACCATAGTATGCTACTGCCAGTTTTAGTGAGGTCTCTTTTAACTCTTCTGGCACTGTCATCAGGCATTAAAGAAAGATGTAAGCTATATTGTGACTCATTTAAGATAGTGTTGACTGTACATTTTTCATGGTGGGCTGGGGCTTCAGTAAAAGGGACTGTCAAGCCTCTGTACTTTGTGCTCTCTTGAAGAAACTTACGAACTACTTGAACATTGCTGGCACACTGATTGCTTTTAAAAAAGCTTTTATTTGGACTAAAATTATATTCTTTAAACATTTAGCCATACAGAAAAGCAAGACAATGTAAAATATGTGTATTTTTAAAATCACTAATGAGAGAGAACAACAACTATAAAACTTGGTGCATCTTAATTACAGTGAGTAATGCGAAAGCTTTGAAATCTAATCCTTGGGAACATGTAAGATACTAATTATATTCTGACCAGTCAAGGTGCACTTGTTTTGAAGCAAGTCTGAGCTGGTCACTTCATAGAACCTGGTATTTCCAGTGCTAGAGGTGGAGAAACAAATTCATTACTACAAAAATGAGTTATCCTCCAACAGCCAAGGTGGACTTCAAAGCATAACACATTATGACAAGAGGCACTGAAAGATGAATAAAGCAAGGCCCAAATACACTCAGTGCAAAAGCTCGAGAAGCGTACTTAGGTTTAGTCTAAGCCTAGCTTCTAACTGGTATTTAGGACCCCAACTTGCTAACTGACCTAAGTTAAATTCTGTAGACCCAAGTATGTAAATTGCAGATGCTGTCTCACTTTGTCCAGAAGGATACTGTGAGAAAAAGTATTGTAATGTTGTTGAATTTCAGTAAAGCTTTGATCATCTGGCTTCCCTTGGTCAACAAGGTGTGTAACTTTGTCATAAAAGGAGATTAATTTCGTTAAGTAGGACTCTCCCTTGCGTACTTGTGTTGACCATGACTGCATTGTCTTTCAGGTGTTTTTCAGTAATTCCCAGAATAACCTTTTCCATGATTTTGCCAGGCACTGAAGTGAGACTGATAGGCCTGTAATTACCAGGATCTCCTTTCTTGCTCTTCTTGAAAACTGGGATGATGTTTGCCAGCTTCCAGTCAACTGGGACCTCTCCAGATTCCCAAAACCGCTGAAAAATAATTGAGAGAGGTTTTGCAATGGCACCAGCCAGTTCTTGGAGTACTGTGGCATGAATCCCTTTGGGCCCCATATATACACACAGCTGGAGTAGCAAATCCTGCACAAGTTCAGGGCCGGCTGGGAGTTTATCATTACCACAGTCACAGTCTTCCAGCTGAGGGCTTTGTGTGTCCGAGATCAGTGTTGAAGACATGCGAAGGCGGCATTAAATGTCTCTGCTTTGTCTGTGCTCCTGTTTGTGAGGTGGCCATCCTCATCAAGTAACAGAGCACTGTTACTGATCTGATCCTTCTTTTGTTGTTAATGTCTTTGAAAATGCCCTTTTTGTTGTTCCCCACCGTACTGGCCGCCTTCAACTCTAACTGAACTTCGGCCACACAAATTTTCTCCCTGCAATGATGAACAGCATCTCTGTCGTTCTCCCACATTGCCTGAATTCATTTCCAGGGCCATGCACTTTACTTTTCTGCCCAAGGCTAAAAGATTTTTGCTCAGCCAGGCCAACCTTCTGCCCCACGTGTGTATCTTCCAACATTTTGAAATTACCTGTTTCTGTGCTCTTAACAGGTGGTGCTTAAAAGCTGACCAGCACTGATGGACCCCAATGCCTTCAAAAGCAGGGGACCTTGCCAACTAGTTCCCTGAGCAGCCTTAAGTCTGTCCAGGGTTTCAGTTTTTTTGTGGCAGTTTTCTTCTTGTCACCAAATAATTTAAACTTCATGGTTACTGTAACAAAGATGGCCACCAGTCGCCACTTCTCCTACCAGACCCTCTGTGTTTACAAGCAACACAAATATGAGGGCTCCTTTCCTAGTCATTTCCCTTAGGAACTGTGCCATATCCTTTTAAATTTTAAAAATTTTAAGGCATTTTAGAAGACTATGTTCAGTTATTGGACTAGCCAGCTCAATGAACCACCTAGATTCAATAGTATATCAAAGTTTTTCAGTTCGGAATTGTGAATCTTAGTTGAAAACCTACTCCATTTCTCTTTCCGAATATCTTCAATTGAATGAACTTGAAATCATTTTAGCCAAGTACACTGGCTCTTTGTTAGGCTTCCTATAGTATATTCATTAATTAACAAATCTAAACTTGTATGATTTTTGCTTTTTATTCAACTTATGAAAAAAAATCTGTCAGTTATCGTTTTGAAAGTCTACTTCCTCCTGTTACTAGAATTTGACCTGCAGTCTAAATCTGAGAAAATGAACTCTGTTCATGTTGATGCACCTTCTAGTGATAATATTATTATATTACAGCAGTCTTTGTTCATATCCAAATCTCATACTGTTGGTTTCTAGTAGAGTCCCAGAAATATCCAAATAAAACCATTCTTTCTCAGATGTTGTGTCTTAGAGGGCTCTTTATTCATAATGTCCTTTCTGTTCTTCTATTTTGCTTTGTACAAGGATAGTTTAGCATGTTTGTATTCTATTCTTGAACACAAATATGGAGTGACACAGTATTCTACAATGTTTCTGTGATCCCTATAGTTCCGTGTCTTAGACCTACTTTTTTTTTTGCCTAGGTTCCTTCTATTAACATTTATTAATTCATGTATTTATTTATTCTTAAATCACCCACAACACTTCAGTTCTATTAGGAATGGCCCTTTTGTTAGCTTCTTTGCCTTACTGCTATTTTTAATTGCTACTATTTTTTTAAAAATCTTGTGTCTGCTTATAAGTATACTTTCATGTATTTTTGTATCCATATTTACCTGATGTTTTCCCATTTTTGTATTCTAAACCAGCTATGAACACCTCCCAGTTTTCTGCCATTGTTTTGTAGTCTAAATTTCTTCTGTAGATTTTGGCAGTATGGTTGAAGAATATTTTTCCAGACACTGTTGTAAAGCTCTATCTCTTCAGAGGTGTTTTTCCTGAATACAATCCAGTAGTCGAATCTCTTAAGGTTATTTTAACTCGGGAGTGAGAGTTAATAATCTTTCAGAGTCAGTTCTCCTTTTTATGGTAATCTAAACCGAAGAGTATGAGACTCCATTTTAAATAACCTGAAGCATGAGAAAGTTATTCTTTATCTGTTCTAGTAGCGATATTCCTGTGTAATTTGTTTAAATGAGTGGTCCACTCACCGCATTTTTGTTTCTACTGATCAATTTTCATACTATGAATCTGCCTCTAAGAGGGGCAAAATTCTCCAGAATCTCATCTCACATCCATCACAGAACAGCCCTGTTGCCTTTTACACAACCTCCGGTCGCATAAACCTTTCCTCTGGTATAGGTGTGAATCTCTTGTTCTCAGTTACCTCCTCTAACTACCCACATCCTAACCAATCACCCCTCAAGGTAAGTATTGGTTAGATAGTCCTGCATTGATAACTGATACTTGTGTTGTGCAGCTTTTGTATGTTACGTTATGCAACTATGACCTTCATTTTGTAGGTAATGTTTTGTGTAAGGCATAATGTCAGCCTGAAATTCCTAATGTTTAGGAAAATTTTATTGGTGGGTCATCTAAGTATTGGTGGTAACTATTAAAAAATTTGGCAGTTCATATGACTAAAGAACAGATTTTTTTTATGTAGCATGTTGCACCTATTCCAAGTTACATTCTGTGTTTCCACTGTATTTGAGTGCCCCACTTCTCAAGTGCTGTGACCTCTACTTCTCTATTGCTTGTAGCTTTTAATGATGACCTATTTGTTTCTGTGCCATCAAGCTCTGGGTTATTTATGCTTATCTAAATTAGTAATTCTTAAAAGCAGTATGTAGTTGAAGTGTTGTGTCTGGTGATGAGCTGACACAAGAACTGTGTTAAGGGATGGAGGGATAAAGAAGGATGGGAGGAAGGAGTGCCATAAATAGAGCTGAAGTAGTATGGGATCTACAGTCAGCATAAGGAAGCAAGATTGCACTGGAGTAAATGGCATTCTTTTCCATCCGATATAGCTCACAGAGGATGCAATGCGTTGAGGTTACAAAGCAGCTATTCATGCGAGAATCTTAGGATGATTGTGGAATGCACTCATTTAATGTTTAGTCCTTAAATTCTTTCACATGAATCTGCTGCTTCGTGATCTTCGTGATCTTCTTTTGGGGTAATAACATAGGATTGCAGAAGAATAGGAATACTTGTGATACATAGCTGGAGAAATGGGTTTTTGACCTCAGAGACGCCTGAAGGCAGAATGAATGGGGAGTGGTTTGTATTCCTTTATTTTCTTCTGTATCAAAGCCTACTTTTCACTTCTACACAATCTGTCATTTCAGGGCTCTGTATCTCAGCTCACTCCAAATGTGATTTGGTGTCTTTGCACACCTATGAGAGCTGTAGTTGTTAAATAGCATGGTCACAGTTTGACAGCTGATGTCAAAATATATCCAAGTATTATGTTGTGCGACGGGTGCACATGATGTTCCTGGTAGTGGTACTTAAGAATTACTACGCCAACGTCTGTCTTCCACAGATTTCTCCTATTCCTTTTTGACATTGGTCTTTTTTTTCATGCGTATTTTCCCGTACTCCTCCTGAAGCTGCTACATGAAAATGAATGAGAAAATGAATGAATGTGATTGAGGAAGCTATGGAGAGACAGCAACTGAACGTGCGTTGCACATAATTTGGAGAATAGGGCTGGTTGAGAAGGACAGCTCTGGGCAGGTGACCTTGGGGCACAGGAATTTTGACACATTGGGGTCTTCAGTCCTAATGCAGTAAGGCAGTGAGAAGAGGGGGGAGCTCCTGGGGCAATGAGACTCAGTTCAGAAACGTCATGTGATCCTCTTAAAAAAAGCATGTGTACCTCATCACAAAAGGCAGTAAGAACTGCTTTACAGATGTGGCTTGGAAAATTCTGTAGGACACCAGCAAGCGAGTACGGTACAGCTGAAGACTGATTTCAAACTTCTTAGTATTGAAGGTAACATTAATTTTGCTTTAAGGGTATATACTTCATTGTGACCGATAAAGTCACATCCAGTGCTTGTCTTTTATCTTTTTTTGTAACTGTTTCTACCTACCCGAATTTGCTTCTGAACAGATATAACAAATATAGAAATATATGCAAATTTGCTTCTGCAGAGAATACAGATGGCTCTCGTGGGTTCTGGTTTGGTTTTGTCCACTCATTTGCAGTGTAAAGGGTTTTCATCCTCGTGCTCACTGACTTGTGTAGATCATGAGAAGTCTTACAACTTCAGGTGCCTCACTGTGTAGATGTTAGCTACACATTTTTGTACTGTCCCTGCATAGTATGGTTATTGCCAGCACTGCTTTGAAACGTCACTCAGGGAAAATAAGTGTAAATTATGTTAGTCTTCAGCAATTTACATTGGCTTCTGTGTGTTCCCTATGATTAGGCAATCAATTCAAAACCATTTGTCTTCCTTCCTCCTCCTCCTTCTTAGTATTGCTTATTTCCTGTTTGTGGTTTCTGTAGGACTGGGAGGATGACAGTACACTGATCAGATATTCTGTTTCAGAGTGGTGTCCTTCTGAAGCAAAGATCCGTCCTGTGAACCAAATCAGAATGCCAAACTGTGGCATCTCTCCAGTTCAAAGGTTCTTACTTGCACAATATTCCCTGAAGTCAGCGAGGCCAAGTAGGTTTTCATTCAGAGCAGTTTTAGCCCTTGAAAGATTTGCTGAAGTTAGGGACCTTGAAGTTTGGCCCTTCTGATTTTCTAATGCTCGTGTCAGAAGTAAGAGCAGTTAGGGTGCCAAGCTCTTCAATGTGTGGCGTTGATTCCCATATTGTGGACCACTCGCAGTCCTTGCAAGTGCAGATCACGTATTGGCTGATGCACCAGGCAGTGCTATGCTGTTGTTGGTTTGTCTGGGCCACACGAAGGACCTGCTGGATGCATGCTAGGCCAGGCCTCATGCAGGCAGCGATCTGAAACTTTCTGCTGTGGGCATCTGAGTAAACAAGAATCATGGGTGCTCCTTGGCTACAGCATGTATTGAGGACCAGGATTAACCTTTATTTCCCGTACTAAATACAAATTGCTATTGCTTACAGATAATATAACCAGATTATAATTTAAAAACAAAACAATTTTAATATACTTTTTAACAGAAAAAAACCTGCCCAACTCTTTCTTGGAGAAGTTCCACTCAGTGCACTGCCCACATCCACTTTTGTGCCATTGTGTTTAAAAACTAAAAGTGTATTTTTTGAGCTCTAAGGCTATTTAAGAAGAATGTTACTAAATAAAGTCTTCAAATCCTTTTTTTTAGGACTTTTAACGAAGTTCTATTTTTTAGGAAGACAAAAGAAGGGGCTGCTCTCTGTAAGTCCTTGGGAATTAAGATTACCAGTAGGAGGAGGGTCTTGGAAAAGATTTATTGTTTTATCATTAGCTCATGTATCTCTTTGTGCTAAGTATCTGTTGTTAAGTAAAAAAAAAAAAAAAAAAGTAGGCTTGTAAGATCATCTGAATAAAGATTTTTTCATTACATTTTTAAGGAATACAGTGAATATTTTAAGTTGAACTAGCTTTGTACAATCAAAAATCTTTAAACAAAACTATGTGACTAATGTTTGTAACTGAAGTAGACTGCAGAGCTGTAGCAGCCGGGGTCAGTGCTTTGAGCTGTTACTCCAAACTCCCATTTGGAAGTTTCCTGAAACTTTGTAAAGCTACAGGAGCTCGCGTCCTTTGTTCCAAGCACGGGTGGTGACAGAAGAACACACCTGAAGTATTGCTGCAGTCTGTAGCAGGGTCAGATCCTGCTTTTTCCAAGGTGACACTGCGTTTTATATTGGGGTGGTTCCTGCCCCCTCGCAGCGCGGCAGCGTTTTACAAGCTCAGTACAGACATCACCCAAGTTCTTAACGTCCACGTTGGGTTCAGTGGGGAACTTTTTTTTTTCCTCCAGTTTTCCGCGCCCCCAGACACCCCCCAACTCGCAATCGAAAGCAAGCAGCCCAGGCTCGTACACACTGCCAGACCTACGGGTTTCTTGAGGGGGTGGAGGGGAGAAAGCCGGCGAAAGTTTTTAAAGGGCCTGCCGTGTGGCGGGCCGAGCGGCGGAGCAGTCACCATGCCCGCCCGGCGGCTGCGTGTGCCGCCGCGCCGGTGCGGCATTGTCTGGCGGCGGAGCGGAGCGGCGGCCCGGCCCGGGCGGCGCAGCGCGGCGCGGTGTGCGCGGCTCTGCTCGGCGCGGCTCCGCTCTCCTCGCGCTCTCTTTCTCTTTCCCCCTCTCTCGCTCCCCCCCTCCCTCGCTCGCTCTCTCGCTCTCCCTCTCTCTCTCTTACACTGCCAGCCCCTGATGTGATGGCGAAGAAACCCCGTTGACAAGGCACTGCTTTTTCATGACGGTGAGTTTCCCTTTGAGTGTATTATAATTTTGTGATAAAAATTTCAAGGAAAAAAAAAACACACAACCTCCTTCCTCCCTTCCTTCGGGGAGGGAAAAGAGAGGGGGGAAATCTATCTCCAGACAGACAGAAAAGAAAGAGGAGCAAATTAACAGCCAGGAGTTGCCAAAACCAGGATATTAGGTTTCAGCCCAGAGAGCTATTGGCTCTGGGGCTATGTATATAAATATATATCGGGAGAGAGCGAGCAGAGGGGCCGGGAGGAAGAAGAGGGATGTGTGGTGCGGCTGTTGTTCGGGCAGATGTGGATTCACATGGAAATGAACCATATATCTCTGTTTTCGGCGAGGCTGGCGGCGGCGGCTGCCGAGGGCACTTAAAAAAAAAAAAAAAAAAAAAGTTGTTAAAAAAAAAAAAAAAAAAAAGTTGTTTCTTAAAATAAAGGCGCGGGGGGAGGTTGAGGGAGATAAGGTTTCAGGTCCAGGCTGATAGCTGCGGAGAGGGGAGAGGTTTGGGGTGGGTTTTTTTTTTTTTTCTTGCTGATGCCATGCAAATGCAGGAGAGGAGGGAAGAAAAATCTCTTTTAATGACTCATTGATTGAGCCGGTTTAAAATTAGTTGTTGTTGTTGTCTTTTTTTTTTTTTTTTATTTTCCGCCCCCTTGATGGCCATCGAGAGAGGGATGGAAAAGGAGAGGAGGGAGAGTGTGCGTGTGTGTGTGTGTGTGTGTGAGAGAGAGAGAGTGAGGGAGAGAGGGGATGGAGAGAGTGTGTGAGGGAGAAAGAAAAATAATCTTTTCAAATCTCCTCCCTCTTTTTTTTCCCCCCTCGTTTCTTTGCTTTTCTCTAAAGCTCTGTGGTCTGTGAAACACTCGTTCTCCCTCCTGCTCGGGAAAATGGAGACGCGCCGTCTCGCTGCCGGCCGCGGCGCCAGGAAGGATTTTTCTCTCCTTTTTCCCTTTTTCCCTCCCGGCTCGATGCGTCCCTCTGCCCGGCCGCTCGCCGCCACCCTAATCCCGTCACTTCTCGCAGCTCGTGGCTCAGCTTTGCGCCTTCTGGGGATTTATTTTTCGCTCGTTTCCTCGCTTTCGGTGCCACCACTAGATCCGATTCGATTCGTTCGGTGCTTGCTTTGCCGTTTCCTCCGAACCGCTCGGTGCCTGCCGCTGCCAGCCGCGATGGAGACGGCGCTTTTTGGGGGTGCGCGGAGCCCTGGGCGGTAGGTCCTGCTGGGGCTGCCCTCCGCGGAGTCTTTTTTTAAAAAAAATTATTTTTATTTATCATTTTTTTATTTTTTTCAGGGGGAGTATATTTAATTATATCGTGCCTATTTAAACCAAACAATAAACCGTCTCTTTCTGGAGCCAGCCGCTCGTTTTTCCTTCTGGGTAGATGCTTTTGTTTGTGCGATCGAGACTGTTTTCCCTAGAAACGGCAGTGCTTTTGCAAATACTTCTAGCTCGCGGATAAAGCAATATTTGGCGGTTGTGGAGGGGAGCTGGGCGATGGGCGCAGCAGTGCCTGCTCCTCATGTGCTCCTGCTATCAGCTGCAGAGTTCTGTCACGGATAATAACGCCATCACGCATAAATATAAAACCGGGACAAAGCTGAGTGGCGTATGTTTAGCTGTCATCGGAATTATTATTTAATAACACGGGGAGGTGCCGAGGCCTGCTCAGTTTCCCAGCTCCCTGTTCAACTCGGGGCTCGGTAACGCCGAGCTGAGGGCAGGCAGCCGCCGGAGCTGTGCCCGGGCACGGCTGCTAGGCTGTGCCGAGCGGCTCTGCCTGCGAGGGGGAGTGGGGCCGAGCCGGGAAGATGGCGCTGTCTGGCTTCCTGCCAGCGTTTGTTGCGCAGTTTCGCGGTAATTCTCCTCCCCCACGGGCGCCATTTTAAGGCCCTCGCTGCCGTCGCTGCGCCGGGTGGGGCGTTGTCGCCGCGCCTGTGCCGGGCTGTCTGTGTTGGAAGCGTCGTCTTCCAGGGCAGGGAGAGCCTCCGCTACGTATCCGAGCCGCACGTTTTCCCCTCTCCTTGAGAAACCGATGTAGGAGATTTCCTCTGTGTGCGCTGTGGGGAGAGAGGCGAGGGACTCCGGCCGTTGTGTGCCCGGGGGGCACAAAGGAGGGCTCCTGTGGGCAGCCACCGTCTCCTCCATCACCCGTGCCTCACGTCTCAGAGGCCTCTGCTCCACACATCACCCCGTAGCTGCTTTTCGTACCTATCAAATGCGTGTTTCTTGCCACCAGGTGTGCTCAGGGCTTAGAAGGATAAAGAGTTTGGGAGAGGATTCCCTTCTGTTTGAGCTGATGACTGAAATTATACGATACAATTAAAGGGGAAACTCAGTTTTATTACGTACTTCAGCTCATGAGGCGAAATAATCATAAATAAAGAGCCTTTAATACTCGTAAAAATGTTTGCAACAATTCAAGAGCAAGTAGCTTTTTGGTAAACAACCTACTTCCTGGATGATGGTGGGTTTCGTTTTGGTTTGGTCTTGCACTTAATTCATCCAAAGTTGCTATTGTTCATTTTTTTTCTCAGATGTTCTGAATACATAATGTTGCAGCTCGTGGTTTAACATCATCATCTGTATTCAGGAACAGCAAGGATGCTACCCGACCAACTCATGCTGAGCCCACTAACTAGGGTGGAATGCTTAATTCTTACATGCTTTTTTACACATTATAAGAGAGCTTCCCCGCGCCTCTTTCTCTTTTCTGGAGGAAGTGGGAGGTTTTTTTCTTTTTTGCATTTGAGGTTAAATCCTTTGCGTGTTGGTCCTGAAGGGTTTTACATTGCATTTCTAGTGAAATGCACATTGTTATTGCTTGAAATACTCTGGAAAAAGTTATATGCATATACACTCTCTTCTGAAGTCTTAAAAACTCTTAAAAAATTATTTCAAAATCTAAATGTGGAGTGTAGTGTTCTCTCACTATTTCAGAAATCTTTAACACATGACATTGACCTTTCCTTGAAGCAGTTACTTCGCATTTTTGGTAACAGTCTTGGGAGTAAGACAGAAGTGGGTTTTTTTTTTTTTTTTTTTTTTTAGTGGAAGTGTATTTGTGTGCAGTAAAGTTCTTGTAATATGCACTTAAAGTTTGCTTGTTTTGTGTAGATTTTTCATGAATTTGTTAAACTAATGAAGAAATCTGATAGAACGATGAATGTGTATTTTTCCAATGTGAAAGATCTTCTGTACACACGCTGCACCAACATGCTTCCATTAAAGTTAAACATTCACTTATGTTGAAATCTTTGGCAGCTAGAAATTAGATGCATCTAAAAATAATAGGTCTAGTATATTTCTGTATACCTAGTATGTTTCTTTGTCCAGATCTGAGATGAAAAGCTTTGTTTTGTTTCAAATAGTACTTAGTGTCCCTCTTACCTTGCTGGTGTTGATTGAGGTGTGCAGGAGCTTGCCATGTTGATATCCTGGCCCAGTTGTGCACATTGGCTTGTTCACTAGTATGATGCTGATACATACTAGATGTCTTTTTACTGTGACCACAGTATGAGCACTTGCATAATATGGTATTAGAGTGTTCTTGAGTTGAAAATAGGAAGCATGTTTGTGGCCTTAGGTGAGGTCAGTGCTGTGTAGTTGTGCACTTGACAGAAGTGGTTGTGCTGTATCTTACTAATTACATGACCTTTACAGAAGTGAGAATTTCCTGTCCTCTCACCATGCTAAAGTGTCTTTTTTTTTTTTTTTCAGTAGAGTTTATATATTTAGTTACTGAGAGGGGAAAAAAATTAAAACAGAAGAACCAAACCAGCTTTGCTAGTGTAAGCTGCATTTCCTTTAAAGACACTTTTGGTGCCCACGGAACTTTGAAGCGTAGTTAAGTGCATAGTCCAAAGTTGAAGATCTTGGTGGGTGTGGGCATGTTGTTAGGCTGCTTGGGCATTGCCTGCTAGATAAGTTCTCAGAATTTTGCTAGTACAATTCCACATCAATTCCAGGAAAAAAATCTGCATAACCGCAGTTATGTTTTATGCATAATATGGCTCTAATGGTCAATGATTGTGCCTTTTCATGCTGTGTTAGACTTACAATAAGTCTAATGGGTTGTGCTTTTTAATGTAGATGTAGCAGTGAGAGAGTGAAAGGGTGGCATCTCTCTCTTAAGTAATAGATACAGTCCAGGTGTAATTGCTTTTCTGATACTGTAGTTCATTCTGTTCAGGCAGCTGGGATAATTTATTCTAGTAGTTCTGCTGGAATAGACTGCACTTGTACTTGAAGTTTTTTTTATGGTGACATAATCTGTACAGCACAAGCATGGGGATTGTCTGCAGAAACAATCATGTTTTGTTTTCTTACGATAGAGGAAAACCTGCAAAATTCATAAACTGTACTGATGTGCACTGTGACCTGCAACTGCTTGAGTTGGAAAGCTGAAATCAACAGTGTTGGTAAAGCTCTCATATCGGTATAAGAGTGTGAACACTGTGACCTTAACTCATAATTTTTTCAAGATCACATAATTAAATGAACATGTGGATCTCTATTTTCTAATGTTCTTTTACCTGTGTTTTCTTTGTGGAAAAGCCATCTGCTGTCTCTCTGTTTTAATGGAGAAT
Source organism: Numida meleagris (assembly GCF_002078875.1). NCBI lineage: Eukaryota > Metazoa > Chordata > Aves > Galliformes > Numididae > Numida > Numida meleagris. The sequence continues at coordinate 22,948,970 of NC_034411.1, forward strand.
GGTTGAAAAATATTTTTAGGGAAAAAAATAAAGAGTAACTATTAACCAGTGCATATGGACTGTCAGTTTTATTCCTTTAACTTCTTCACTTGCAGCAGTTTTAAAATGTTGCAGAGCTACTTCTCGTTTTCCTTTGAGTAAGGGGGTGTTCACCAAAAGGGAAAGGAAGAATGAGCAAATCTCTGTCAAAGCTTGATACAAAAGGATTTCTTTTGTTGGTAGTGTTATGGAGGGGTGAATATGGGAGTTCATTAATGCGCTCCCACTGAAGTCAACTTCACTGCAAGAGACGGATCGTTTTGGTAGGGGCTGATGTGGTGCCTTCTCTTGGGTGGAACTCACAGTGACGTTTCTGCGAACTTGATCTGGATGTGGAATTTTAAGACCTGATATTGAAGCTTAGTTTGTTGAGATGTTGCCGACTGTAGAAAATCTTGGCCCCACTGAAGTAGGTGGCAGAACGTCCCTTGGCTTTGACAAGGACAAGGCTGGCAGTGTGACCACTGTGATGTTTGGGACAGTGTTATGAAGTGCACTGCTGGATTTGTTACACATGTCGATTTATCATACTCAAATTTCAGTTAACTTCCCAAACATAATAACTGAAAGGAATAGAAAGCTCTGTTCAGTTTTCAATTTTGGGCAGTACTGCATTGTTAACTGGTACTAGCTTGGTTGTACCACACCAGTGGCAAGATATACCAGGATATTTTTTGTTTTTAAAATTAATATGGTCTAGAATGGCACTGAAAAGGTATTAACAGGCCATTAATTCATAAATTAATTGAGGAATGATTGGTTCTTTGAAAATTGTATGCACTGAATTAGAAGTGTGATGTTTGCTAGTAGAAACAAGGTAAAAACATCTGAAGAACCAATGCAAGGCATTTCTTGAACTATTGAGTTGAACAAATGGTGTGTGCTAATAGCTTGCATTATTGCAGATAGTTTCTAGAAGCAGACTTAAGAGCATCTGTAAGGAGCCTCTTTCTTTTCCTCTTGTAGGATGTAGCGAGGAAGTTTCAAAATGTTTTAGGAGTATTGAGACTCCTGTCTTTGGGCAGCTTCGAGCCCAAAACAGACAGTGGCATGGTGATGGGGAGCTCTCTGCTGGGGAAGTGGGCTGAGCGGAGCGTTCAGCCCTGTGGATCCAGTGGAGTCGGTGAGCATCCTGAGCTCTAGACTGTGAGTTATTCTGGATTTTCTCCGTGGGATTTTGAGAATGAAAGTTCTCAGGTGAAAGTCTTGCCCAGGATATGGTGTTTCCGTGAAAAACTCTGCATGTAGGAAAATACCATATTGAATAAATAAAAAATTCAATTCTGAACTTGTGTATCTGAGGGAAACCAGATTTTAGGCAGATGCGCTGAGGATTCACAGATAGAGTGCTTGACTGTGGCTGGAATAATTTTCCCTATCATATGTCCTGTTAACAACTGAAGTGAACATTTCTAATTTTTATAAATACATGAAAATAATCACTGTAGTTTTTGGAAGCTTCGTACCTTAAGGTGCTTGCCAAACTCAAATTGAGGCTAATTTTTTATGGTATGTTTATGTGAAATCAAATTTAAGGGATGAATGAGCAGCTTATTGTAGGCTGTTTGAGCTCTAGTGTTTGTTTTTTATTTGCCCTTCTTTATGTGGAACCAGTATGTAATTATTGTGTACACTCTACCTGTCCTTTCAGGTGTTGATCGCCTGCCAAATCTCAGAAACTGAAGATGCTTACTTTCGCACAGGTTATTTACTTCATGAGAGATAGCACTTGTGCATTGTGATTGTTGCTTTTTATCTAAGTCCTGAGTAGTTCCCATTTTTTCTGGAGTAGTTTTACCACAAAGAGAGGTTTGGCATTGTTCTTCTGAATGGTGGAAATTACAGATTTAGTCCCATACTCTGTCACACACAGAAAGCTGTTGAGAGCACTGATGCTTTAAATTCAGAATTCCTCAGCTGATTTCAAGCATTCTAAGTTCGTCTTGAAAGTGCTATTCAGTACAGAAAAAGATTCACACTTGCAAAATGCATTGTGTTACTAGGTTAGGATCCTAAATTTCTTCCTTTGTGAACTCTTAAGAGTACAGCTCTTGGTAGATTTTGCAACTGTATAACAGTTGTGTTTTTTTTAATTACTCTGGGAGGGAAAGTATAAGAAATATTTATGTTATAGAATATAAGCACCATATGGTTTATAGGAGAGTAGCCGAGCCCTTTTATTTTACAAGGTACACTTTAAAAATTCATTTTTCTTTTTTTTTTGTCTTAGAATGACAACTTTTCCATAGTTGTCTTCTGTATTTTTGCCTGAGTAAAATTAGAGAGTTTTTTATTTGCCATCACTTTTAGAAAAATATTTAGCACTCATTTATTGACTGATGTGTTGTTGTTCTGGTGCATGTGATTTTTACACTGACAGAGGGGAAGTGGAAGTACCTCATAATAGTTGTTGTTTTTTGTCTTCTATCTGAGTAGAAATCAGCATCTTGAAAATGAAGAGGCCAGATGTGATGAACAGCTCTTAAACCAGTTAACATGCTTGCTTAGCTGGAAAAAAACTCTGAACAATCTGAAACTATTCAATTTGCAAGGTGCTAGACTGTATTAACTAGCTAAGGGTTTGCTTTGTACTCTTATACTGCTGTGCTGCAGAGATCGTAGGCAAGGTTCTGCAGCACCCATGCAGGTAGGTTTCCTTTAGTGTGCCCAGGGGTTGGTCTGTCAGGAACCTGCATGATAACCAGCAGTAGGTTCAAGGCAGTAGTCTCAGCAACTGAAGTGAATACTGAATAGATGGTGCCCATTACCTGATATGTGGTGAAATGACATCTTTTTTTTTTTTTTTTTTTTTCCTAGTTCAGAAGCACGCTGAGCAAAATTATTGGCACTGTGCTTGGCAGTTGTGATGAAAGTTTCTGTCAGGGGAGGACTTCAGCTCTGGGCGTTTTGCCCCTGCAAATGTTGTAGAGTCAGTCTTAATCCTGCTGTGATCTTTTTCATGTAACTTTTTCCCACTGTAACTACAAAAGTCATTGCCATGTATAAAACGTTGATTTCCAAGTGCTATTGCTCAGTCTCAAATTCATGAGGCACTGTGCTGCCAGTCAGGAACTGGTATCGTGTAGTTGCGTGGAAGTTGTGAGTTTGCAGGTAAATGCATTTATTTGTGGCTTACCGGGTTTTAGTGTTGTTCTTACCACACTTCCGAGAATTACTGCTCTAAACTTTGCCTTTCTGTAGTAACCACTATTACCACTATTGGATTTTTATAAGATATGAAATATATTAATATGTGAAGTTTTTTATGAAGTTTGTAATGAAATTATAAATGACTTTGAAAATTTTTATGACGAGCTTCAAGACAATTTGACTAAATCTAAAGTCCAGTACTTGGAACAGTATTATCTGAATGTTTGGCATACCAGTAAAGCTTATGAAATATCAGCAACTGGCATCAGTTGTTGGCAAAGGTGTTCTTTTGGGTAGCTTCTCTGGATCATATACAGAATTTGTGTAGATTCTACAGACCTGTAGAGGATTTAGAAGTGATGGAGCAGTAGTAATGCTTGTCTTTGTCTCATGACCAGCAAAAGATGAGTGATCTGGGCCTTGTAAACAGTTAAGTGTTTGGGATCCAATTTTTCATCATTCTCTCTCCCACCTGGAACAGTTCTCCCACTGTTTCAGTTTTAAAAATTGTGTACTGGATATTAAATATGTATGAATAGTTCAGTTTGGACAGTTTCTGGACACATCCGGTTTTAACAACTTTGCACATTATAAACCTTTTTTGTGTTACGGGATATTTGAGGTTGTGTAGTGTGGTGATGAAGAATTTGGACTGGTAAGGACCACTTGGGAGGTTATCTGGTCCAGTTCCCTGCTGTAAGCAGAGCTAGCTTTGAAGTCAGATCCGTGTGAGTTTTGAAAGTAGGCAAAGACAGTCATTCTTCAGCTGTGGTGCTTGAGCCTTCTCGTTTCTGCGCTTATTTTCCTCATCTCCAATTGAGTTTTCTATGTTGCAGGCGTTGGCTGTTGCTGAAGGTAAGTGGAGGACTGCAGTTAGTGCCTCCTTTAGCCTCCTGTTGTCCAGACTGAGGAAGTATACTCCCCTCAGACTTTATAGTGCTGTGCTCCGGGTGCCTCATGATTTTGTCGGCACTCTGCTGGACTGTTGAGTTTGTCATATAGTGAGGGTTCAAAACTGGACACAGTATTTCAGATGGGGCCTCACAAGTGCTCATGTAGTTCTGTGGCAAGTCAAAAACAGACCAGGAAGCTCATTCAAATTGAAACAGATCAATGTATTTTGTCAAATCAATTTTCTTTGCTAGTTCAAAGCCCAGAGCTGATGTGAGGAAGGTGAACAGGAGAGCTTCAGGGCAGCGTGTTGGTTTGTGCTGCGGTTTAACTTGGACTGTTGGAAGGAGGATGGAGGCTTTCAGGCCGCACGGTAGCAGCGCCTCAAAGGATTGACCTGCATAGCTGGTAGTTCCTTGCCAGCTTAATGGCTTTCGCTCTCTTATAATCTGTTTGAGAGTGTGCAATAAAGGGCAGCCTGGTTATTTCCTAGCAATTAGCAGGGATGTTGTTACAAATAGGCAGTATGCCTTCTCCAGGTACCATGAAGCAAGTTTCAGGGAGTATCAGTTGGGTAGTGACTACTAATTAGTTAGGCATTGACACTTGGTAAATCAGTTGGATGCATTAGCAGGGCTGAGTTTGAAAAACGGAATGTTGCATTTAAATTAAAAGACACCGTTGAACTGTGCTGCTGATAATGATCTGTGTTGGGGTACAGTGTGGCAGATACCCATGAGGCTGTGCGGGTGTTTCTCCCCAGCTGTCTCTCTCACTGGGGCACACAGCTAGGCCTCACCAGGCCTCGTGCCACTGCCCATGGGCCGAGACCCCAGCCAGCTGAGCCAAAGCCAGAAATGAGCCTGCGCCAGTGGTCTCCAGACATTGTCAGTCAAACACACCTAATATATGAATATTTATTTATAAATTATATACACAGACTGCTGAAGTTGTAATGTTTTCTTCCCGTGCGTCCCCTGGGTTGCACTCATAGTGCTTAGCAGGCCACTGGTCCGCACCGTGCGGCTCTCATCTAGTTCTCACTCACTGTGTAGAGTTATGTTTTCATGCTGTCTTGGTAATGTGAGTTGTACGCATTTCATACATCAGTAATTTTGTCCACTGTGTTAACAAACACTACATTTGTTTAACTTGGGTATCAAAAGACAAAAAGGACAGTTGGAAAGAAAAAGCAGTAAGCTTTTCTACTGTTTGTGCTGGAACAAGCACATTGGGGAAATTTCATGGGGTAGGCTAATGTTTATTTTACACTTTCAAATGACAATTTCTGTCAAGGTCACATGTTGCTCAAGTGGCCCTCTTTTACAGAAAGACTGCACAGATAGCTGTACAAGAATTTAATTTGTACACCTTTTTTGTTGCTGTCTGAAGTTAGCAGAACACAAATGGTCATTGAAAATTGGCATCAGTTAGAAAGAATTAAATGTGTAGTTACGTCGTTAGGTAGACCTTGGGTACACGTTGTGAAATGCTAACAGAATTTGTTCTAAATAGGTAGTGAGCTTATGTGACTTGGTTGTGAACTTGACTCTTCCCTCACAGACCACTTGTATGTGTGAGTGGTGTTCCAGCTGCGTGTTGGTCCTGTGGTATTTCACAGACACACTGCCATCCGGCATCACACCAGTGTGGTGTTACACAACCCTCACTGGGGGGATGTTGAGGTGGTAGTGATGTATTTTTTGGTTTATTTGTGGTTTTCAAAGTGTTGAGAGTACAGCAGCCTCTTCAACTGGACGCTGCTGTAAGAATTCTGCTAGCGATGGCAAAAATTTTGGTAGAGCATGTTAGTTGTACTGGGAGGACTGGTAGTTGCTCATGGAGTTTACAAAAATGTAGCTGTTTTCTTCATTTTTGTCTTTATTGTCTTGTAAACTGATAGGAGCTTACAGTAAGGTAGATTTTTCTTGTGTAGTGAATAGACAGTAAAAACACAGCAATGAATTTTTCTAATGAAGTGAGCTAAGTGTTTAGCAGAAGGGCTGAATAGTAGAAAGCATGTATTACCATTCCGATTTTTTCTCCTTGGCATTTTCCTGCTGTTTTTTTTTTTTTTTCCTCTTGCAATTTTTATAAACACAAGTTTTCCAGAGTTTGGTGAACTTAGCAAATTCATCTCATTTGTGTTAGTAGTTTTAATACCCATCGGAGTAGTGGTTGAACAAAATTCTGTGCAGTCACTTGGACTTTCCCACAATGGTAAGCCTTTATTGTATGGTCACAGAGAATGTTTGGTTTGGTAAAGTGAAGGAGTTTTACTGATTTCAAGTATCAGTGTTTGTGTTACCACAGTGATATGGAATAGGATTTTTAAAAGTAGGCATGCAATGTGGAAAAAGTTTTTTTTTTTTTTCTTCTTCTCCATTCAGCTAGGAGTCTTTGGAACCTGCTTTTGAGAGCTGTATATGCTGTATAAGGATATAATAGCTTCCTGTAAGAAGTGTTAATGGTGCCATTAAAGCAGAATGCTAATCACTTAGTGATTTGTTCTTACTAATGTACATCTACATTTAAATTCAGCCACATCATAAAATGTCTTGTAATTTGCTTTCCATTCAGTTGCAAGACCAGCATTTATGCTGCTGGTTTGCAACAGTGAGCAGATGTGCTACTGAACCATGGGAGGAAGTATTTTCCTGAAAATGCGGAGTCAGCTCATGAATGCTGATTTTTGTCTAATGTTTCACTGTAGCCGTGATCTGCTTTCCTGTTCTCTTGGAGCAGAGATACTGAGGCATCCTTGCAGTGATGGATCCTCTGCTGCACGCTGTCAGTCAATAAGCATGGGGCTGCACAGCATAAGGGCTGGGGTATTTTCTGCTAGTATGAGGTAGAAGCTGGCTTCAAAATCAGTGAGGTATAGGAAGAGATTACAGAATCGGGGGGCGGTTGAGATAGGAAGGACATCTGGGAATGCCTTGCTCAATGGCCTGCTGGCAGGAGGACCAGCCAGGGCAGGCTGCTTGGGGCTGCATCAGCTGGGTTGGGGAACCTCCAGAGACAAATACTCCATGGCCTCACTGGGCGGCCTGCACCACTGTTTGACAACCTCACAGAAGAAAAACTTTTTTCTTAAGTTTAAAGAGAAACATTTTGTGTCCCTTGTATCTTTGACCACTGACAAAAATTTGGCTGTCTTCCTGATGTCCTTCCATCAGGCATTTCTACCCATTGCTAAGATTGCCCCCGAGCCTTCTGTTCTCCTGGTTGAACAGTCCCAGCGCTTTCAGCCTTCCATGAGACAGGTCCCTTCATTTCAATCATTGTGGACAGACACGAGAGCCCACAGAACGATGTATGCAGAGCTGGTCGGGGAGTAAATTTCTGTTTTGACATAAGTTAAGAGATTGGCTTCAGTTCATTTTAATCTAACTAGAATTGAGTGTTAAATTTGATGGCAGAATTTCAAGGGGAGCTGAGAAAAACACAGGCATGGCATGCAGAGGAATCGGTTTGATTTGATGATATGGTATTGCGTGGATGATGTTGGATAACTGAATGGATGCCAGGTTTCAAAGAGGTATAGGAAATGCTATCGTCGGTTGATTAGTTGGGATCTCTATAGAGAATAAGGGAAGATAAAGAGATTCTGAGAGTTACCGACTGGAAGTGGAGAAGATGTTATAGTCTTGGATGAGATTTGGAGAGTTACAGTGAGTGGGAGAGCCAGGGACATGCAAACAGAAGCTTCAAAGGAACAGCAGAGAAAAAAGTGAGGGAGCATATTTGTTACAGGTAGTGCTCATCTGATCAAGCAGTGGGTACAAGAGATGGTGACTGGGATGCTGCAAGACTGAAAATGCTTTGTGCCCAGTGGATGCCTACGTTCAGTTTGACTAATGCAAATGAATTGCCCACCTGTTTTTAAAAGGATTCTCAGAACCCTGTACTATTAATTACAAGTTCATTTAAGTACACTCTTGAGTGTTGTTGAGGAGAAACTGAAATTGGGTGTATTGTGACTAGCAATAGCTAAGATGAGCACGGTTTAAAAAAAAAAACCAGCAACAAAGTGAAAAATCCCTGAATAATAAGATACTGTATGGAGTTCTGTAGATCATGAAGTGTGGCTGAATTTGATTTTGAGATAAATGTTTTGAATTTGTACAGGTCTCTGTAGAATATGCTTGTTCATATTTAAGAACTTTGCCAATAGTAAGTGTCAACTCCTGTGAACTGTTTGATAAAAACCATTGAGATAGTCTAAAATGATTTTACTGTTGAAAGTAATGTTTTCTCTGATGTGTGACAAACATACATCCTCTCCCTTTTTTTTTTTTATAGTTGTCATGGATGATGATGATGATGAATCCTGTCTCCTTGATCTTATTGGGTAAGTTTTCCTTATGTAATTCTTTGGAAAGGTTGGGAAAAAATCTTTTGACAAAGTTATCTTTTAGAAACTGGTTATTTTCTGGTATCGTATCAATACTAGGTGACTTGCAAATAAGGTGAGTAGCTACGCTTTGTTGAAATGAAATGAAGCTGTGCTTCCCTTCATGCAGATGCATGTATAACACAACCTTCAGTTCCACTTCATGCTAGGTGACACTCCACTTGTTGACATTCTTCTCAAGAGCAGCTAAGGAATGAGTGGGCATAGAAATTGAAGTCTCTTTTCACTTAATGGTAATACAAAGTCATTGCAGAAGCAGAGTAATAGGGATGTTGTTACAGACTTTATTGCAGAGAACTTTTTTAGGGGCTTAAAAAAAAAGTTCAGCTTTTTGAGTGGTGGAACTGGGAACTCTATTGACACTACTTGTATTTTAAAGGGAAAAGTAATACTACATTATTTTCTCAACCCTTAATTTCTACTAGTCACATGTGTTTGCAGAAAAATATTAGAAGAAATGCTGCCTAGTACTGTAAAGTATCCACAACAAACAAGAACATGTTACCGTTTTGCTCAAAAGGTGCTGATTTTAATCAAATTGGGGATTTTACTTTTAATAATGGATTTATCTGCAGTAATGTATTCCATATAGGTATCTCATAATACAATAACTGGATTACTGCAATGCAAGATTTCTGCCTGTTTTATAAATGACAGGTTACCTTTTCTTGGCTAACTTTCATATCAAGTATTCAAGAACGGGTAGTATGCTCTAATACATTTAAAACTTGAGAAGAAACATCTCATACTTGGTACTTTAGTTCAAACCCTACCAGAAATTAGTGTGGCATTGGTCATGTAGCAGCTGTTAAAATATGGTATCTGTTTCATACAGGAGTTTTTTTCTTTTTTAATACTGTCTTAAATGTAGTAAATAAATAGGTTTTCTGCATTTCTTATGCACTCAAGACTTCCAGCGAAACTAATGAGAACTTAAGAGAAAAGTAGAATGCTATTGCAGTGGCTACTGTAATTTAGGGATTACTCTCTGGACGCTATAGCAAAAGTGTTGCCAGTGATGGATCACAGTTACATTCTGTGTTGTGTACTGTCCAAGGTTACTGACCGTAGCTGTGAGAAATAAAAATACATCCTGCTTTAACATAAAGATGATAATTCAGCGCATTGGATAATTAAGTGCTGTATCATGAATGTGAATCATGAGGATCCTGGTGCAAGTTTGCAGGTGGTCCAGAAAATGAAGTGCTCTCTATCCAGATCAGTGTTTGAAAAATTACAGCATTTTTCCTGGTGCTCACAGCGGTTACTGTGTTCTAGAAGAATGGACAACAGCATCTTTGGCTTTTGGTAAGTGCCTTCTAAAATTGCTTAGTTGCTAAAGACAATATTTAAGGTGATGAAGTATTCTCCCTTTCTAATTGTGTTTTTCATGACTTAAAGCCAGTGAATGAAGTTAGTATTAAATGCCTTGATTATGTATCAGTAAAATAAGTGTGTCAGACCTCATGATCTCATACAGGGATCTTTCTCCTGAATTCTTGAAATTTCTACTATAAAAACGATATTTTTTTTTTGCTTGACAATATATGTAGCCACTTGTGTGTTGTAAACATAATTGTACCATGAAGTCCCTGCCAAATGCTACCTTTTTAAACATATAAATGCAGTATTTTTTTCCTAAATAAGAGACATGTGTTTGTGCTTTTAGAAGACTATTAAACCTGATAGATTAACTTGTTCTCTTTTTGTTTTCTAGGATGATGAAGAGAGGAGAGATGCTTTGAATTAACTTCTTTTTCGATGAGAATCTCCTGTTTCTCAAAATCTTTTTTTATTATTGCTTCTTAATTAATAAAGAAGTTTTAAAGTTAAAAGACTCTATGTCACTTTGCTCTTTAGGCTAATGGACATGTTGGGAAATGATTGATAATAATTTATATTAAAATAATCACTTGTAGCACATTTTTAATGCTTTTTATGAGGTCTACATGCACAACTATATTTAAGTATTTTTAAATTATTTGAATTTCCAACACTTACTCTGTCAGACCACAGTTTAAATCCGAGTTCTATTCAGTTATAGTGCCAGGTTCATGGAATGCACTGAAACGGTACTCTGTAACATTTAATCAATTATTTGTATGGTTGATTTCACTTGGTGCAGCTTTTTACTCTGGCGAAAAAAAACCATGAGTTTTTGTTAACAGTGTCAGAAAACACGTTACAAGATTTGACTTGGTAAATATCCTATTGACTTAAGCAGTAACTGAGCCGGCATAATAATTAATCTCAGTAGAGGAGGTGGTTGCTGTTTTAGTTCTCGTGTTACCTGGTTGTAGTATTTTCCTTAGGTTTTGTAATGTGTGCTGTTGTGAAATGCTGCGTTTTAAGAGAATGAGAGTAATACCCTCATAAAAAGAAATAGTGTGACTGAGATTTTGTGATGAACGTGGTTGGTTGATTGAAATGTCTGTGCAATGACAGTAAATCTGATCAGTATCTGCCAATCGTGCTGATAAAGAAACAGCCTCAAATGGTATAAACTTTGAACTTTGCACTGGAGTCATAAAACCCGATTGATGTGAGTTAAGAGCATCTGTCTCAGTTAAATTAGCCTCATTAGCAGAAAGAGATGCCAAAGTAGTAACTTCTTCTTCTTTTTTTTTTTTTTAAGGGACCCACAGGCACTGAATTATTTTCTGCATGGACCTAGTAGTAAATCTGTAAGTAGCATTCCTGTGTGTGAGACATACAAAACCTTTACTGCAGTGTATTATTTCTAAACATGATTTTGTCTTTTACCAGAGCAACGAAGACTTGACAAATGCAGAATATTCTGTAGCCAACTCAAATTCCATTTTCGCCAACTCCAATGTAAGTGGTCAGGAGAAAAATGTTTTTGAAACTGCGTGTTTCTGTTGCTGCTTTATTTGGCTTTTATAAAACTGAATAAAGTGTATTTGGGCTTTGACCTTTTCCATATGAAAATTCTGAATGTTCTCGTAGGACCACCTCGTTCTGCTCAAGTATTTCTACTGGGTTTTCAGTGGTGACTGAGTCAAAAGACGTTAGCGCTACTGGGCCATTTTTTGCAGATTTTCAAAAGCCATTTGCTGAGCAGTGATATTCTTTGGTGTAACTATTCAGTGTATTGGGAATATAAGTTTAGTGATTGTAGATGTAGTAGTTCTCAGATGTTCTACATGTAATGTATTATTTCTACATCTAAATGTATTATTTATACATTTCCTGTGAATCGTTGGATATTTTTGTTCCTTATTTCTAGGAAAAATCTGAGCCAGCAATTATAAAGTTTAATTCATGTTATTTATTTGCTCTTTAGACTGAGTAGCTAGCTGGGGATGTTTTCTTCCTCTAATTTCTGTGTTAGAGAAGTCACTTGAAATTCATTAGGTGTCGTAAGTAAGCCATTCTATGAGATATGATTCTATGACTAGATTGGAGATGACCTTAAAAACCATCTAGTTCCAACCCCCCAGCATTCTTTTTGTGTTAGGAATGTTGCAGCACTGCATCAAGTTTTACCCGGTAATGTTGTGGACTTCCTGTACTTGGAGATACAGCCGAGGCTGATCTGATCTAGTGTTGGCAATAGACTTCCCTTGAGTAGGAGGCTGGACTAGTTGGTTTCCAGAGATTCCCTTCTTACCCACATTTCTTTTATTTCATTAGTGGATTTTTGTTGTTGTTTCTTAGTTTTAATATGACTTATTCATCGCAGCATTCAGTTTTTTTAATATACAGTAGGGTTTCCGTGTTAATTCCTCTTTCTGTTCTACTGTTGTCTCGACTTTGCATGTTTGCACCATGTTCCTGGCTGATATGTGGGAATACTATAAATGTGTAAGGATCTTAAATAATTGGTTAAATGATTCTTGAAAGATGTTTCTTTCTTCATAGAGAACTAGCGACGCTTCTGTTTGCCCTGTTCTTCCACTTTCAATTGCAATTTAAATATCAAAGTAAAAACGTAAACTTAGTGACAGGTATTTCTCCACAGACCTTACAGGCTGAAAGATCAAGATGTGACAGCTATGCTGGTTGAGATAGCTGTGGGGGAGTTGGGTTACCTTATAGGGTGTGCCCAGTTTTCAGCTGATCAGTGAAAGTGGTCTCAGCATGGTACAAGGCTAGCTATTATCAGACAGCGGTTTCCTATATGCAGCATGACAGAGGTGGGTTTTGAGGATGCATCCTAGGAAAGATGAGGCTATGGAGAAAAAAAGATAATATATGACATATATTTGCCATAGCGTAGGCTTTCTAGTTGTTCTTTATGGACATTCTTCTGATAGGCACGAGTAGATGGGCAGAAGTTGGGGTTATTTCTGGAGTGTTTAAGAAATTGAGCTTTTTGGGTAATAATTTCGAGAGGAAGTAGATTACTGGGGAATATGGAATTATTGGGTAGGGAATAGCAGTTGGGAGAAACAAAAATATTTGGCAGTTGCTGTTAGAGCTTTATGGTGTATAAAATTGGTGGGAGTGGGTAATCTAGAAGACAGGCGATTAGGGAAACAGGTTTTCTAGTGTGTGTTTCTATGGTGGCTTCTTGTTATTATTACTCTCTGGGTCTTGTTCCCTTTGTGCTCTGTTCTTGTACTTCTGTGTCTTCGTATTGAATACCAACACCATCTTTTCTCCCCTCCCTTCCTTGGGTAGAAGCCATATGCTGACTTCAGTGAAAAATGACTTGATTGTGAGGATGGATGCATACAGTGCCTTGCAAGGGCACAAGAGGTATCTGGAATACAAATGCCACTGGTGGATGGCTTCACAGGCCCTGCATATAACTTAAGATACCTGAAAAGTTGAGGGTTTCTGACTTCCTTTTGCCGTTAAAATTCTTGTATATACTGAAAATTCTGTTTCTGTATGTATTCAGAATTGCTACCATGAAGTAGAATTGACTGTAGTGATGCCCATATAATGCCTTTCAGTGGCAGAATTTACAAATTCTGTGTCAAGGGTTCAGTGCCCTAGCTGGTAAATGTGCACAGCCAACACCTAACACAAACAAGATGAAATTCATGGTGACTTCAGGGAGAGAAGGCAGTCTGCTTTTCTTTTTTTTCCTTACTTCCTCTCAGAGTGAATGATTGCTTAACTTCTCCACTGATTACAGGTTTGTTTCCTGGCTGTCATCGGTTTCTGTTACATCTCTCGTGGGAGAGTTCTGTAGTCATTGCCTGGATTGTATCTAGTGACTTCAGTCACTTTCCTGCTAGGCGTAGTGGAATAGTTTGAGAGCAGAATATGCATGGAGCCAGTGAGAATAAAACTGTCATTGGTACAGATTCATGAAATTGCACTGATCTCTTTTGAAAATAGCATAATGTTCTGTGTGGCTGTTCAGAATCATGGCAGCAGTGATAGAGATGTTAAGTTGGAAGGTAAAAGTTTCCAGGCTGTGTATATAAAACTGTGTTTGGATGTTAACCAGTCCTGAGAGCAGGGGATGAAGCTCAATATTCTTCATTCCAGAGCAAAAGTTTCACACTCTTCGTCTTCGCATACAATTATGTATTATTTAATTATTATATTATTATTATATTATTATTATTTATTACAATTACTGTATTGTATGATTACTGTTATTGTTATTTGTTGTTGTATTGTTAGTATTAATGGTAACTACATTAACTGGAGGTATCTAAATGTTATGAGAGGTTTCACATTGGTCGTTGTCATTGGAGCCAAGTTACAGATGCAGAAAGGAATTCATCCCAGGAGCATAACGGTCCTGAGTTCCAGCAGAGCCCTATATAATGACTACTTTTTGCTCTGCCAGATGGTAGCTAGGTACAGTGGAGAACCTGATTCATAATTTTAGGTTTTCGTGAGGTGCAGATATCAGGACATTCAAGTACTGATTTAATTCTTTTAATAAGCATATCTGTTAATAAAATTATATGTGTGTACATACATATGTAAGCATATATAAATATTGAATTCCAAGTGCAGTCTGTTTTAGAACATGCGTGAAGTTTCATAAAATATACAGGCTGATTCAGAAACAGGTCAGGTTAAAATTCTGAATTAAATATGCTTAAATGTTTAGGGTGGGGACATGGTTGCATGTGATAATTACAGCTTACGTTGCCTTAACTTGTTTATATGAGGTGAAAACAAATGTCCGTGACGTTTAAGGAGTGAAAGCTCAGAATATGAATGCAAGCAAAGGTTTCACATCCACGTTATGCAGTCATGGTCTAAGAAGACATGGGATGTTTTTTCAGTAGTTGAGATGTGATTTTGGAATTTAGAAAGGTGTACTCTTATCTAACTTAGAACAATTGCAAGTATTTAATATCCATTTAAGGGAGGGGAAGAATGACAAATTTAAGAGCCTGACATTTGTGTTGCTTAGAGATTCTGGGTGTATTGTGGTGTTTTTTATTTTATTTTATTTTTTATTTTTTATTTTTATTGTTTTGGTTTTTTTAAAGAAAATCTGACAGTAGACCAAAATAAAGTAGGCTAGTTGGCTCTGATTTCTTTTACAGTATTTATAGATGTACATTTGAAGAGTTTTTAACTCAGCATGCTACTTAATATTTGCTGTAATTTTAGTGGCAGTAGTTCTCTGTAATCTTTTCTAATGACATAAAACACAAAGTCTGTAGCATTGTTTTTCTTACTCTTTTATTGCTAAAATTCTTCAAGACAAAGACTTAACACAATTGCTTAATGTTGTGGAATGGCTGCTAATTGCACTGTGTGATCATAGTATGGCAGTTTGTTTGCATGAAAAAGCTTAATGGGGAAACAGTTTAGAATTTCTGAGAAGGATTTATTTTATTACTTTTCATTTCAGAACACTGACCCTAAGTCGTCTGTAAAAGGTGTAAGCAGTCAGCTTGGAGAGGGGCCTAGTGATGGACTGCAGCTGTCCAGTAGCCTTCAATTTCTTGAAGATGAACTTGTATCTTCTCCTTTACCTGATCTTAGTGAGGATCAACCTTTTGATATTCTTCAGAAGTCCTTGCAGGAGGCCAATATTACTGAACAGACTTTGGCAGAAGAGGCATATTTGGATGCCAGCGTAGGTTCTAGTCAACAGTTTGCACAAGCTCAGCTTCATCCTTCTTCATCAGCATCCTTTACTCAGGCTTCTAATGTTTCTAATTACTCAGGTCAGACGTTGCAACCTATAGGAGTTACTCAAGTGGTACAGCAACCTGTTGGAGCATCTTTTGCAAGCAATACAGTCGGCGTGCAACATGGCTTTATGCAACATGTTGGAATTAGTGTTCCCAGCCAGCATTTGTCTAACAGCAACCAGATTAGTGGTTCTGGGCAGATACAGCTAATTGGTTCATTTAGTAATCAGCCTTCCATGATGACCATTAATAACCTCGATGGATCTCAGATAATACTGAAGGGCAATGGTCAGCAGACACCTGCAAACATGAGCAGTAGCCTCCTGGTTCATAGACAAACTCCTAATGGTAACTCACTGTTTGGGAACTCAAATACAAGTCCTGTAGCACAACCTGTGACGGTTCCGTTTAACAGCACAAATTTTCAGACATCCGTACCTGTCCATAATATCATAATTCAGAGGGGTTTAGCACCAAATTCTAACAAAGTACCCGTTAATATCCAACCAAAGCCTGTCCAGATGGGTCAGCAATCTGCTTACAATGTGAATAACTTGGGAATACAGCAACATCATGTACAGCAAGGGATTCCGTTTGCTTCTGCAAGCTCACCTCAGAGTTCAGTAGTTGGTCCTCATATGTCTGTTAACATTGTTAATCAGCAAAATACAAGAAAATCAGTTACACCTCAGGCAGTTGGTAACGCTGGAGGTAGTATTGTTATCCATTCTCCCATGGGACAGCCTCACGCACCTCAAAACCAGTTTCTCATACCTACGAGTTTGTCTGTTAATTCTAACTCAGTTCATCATGTCCAGGCCATAAATGGACAGCTTCTTCAGACTCAGCCTTCCCAGTTGGTTCCTAGCCAAGTGTCTGCTGAGCATGTAATGCTCAACAGGAACTCCACAAACATGCTGAGAGCCAACCAGTCGTATTCCGGACAGATGCTGAATAATCAGAACACAGCTGTTCAGCTTGTTTCTGGCCAGACCTTCACAGCTCCTGGAAACCAAGTTATAGTAAATCACGGAACTTCACAGATTGTTGGCGGACAGGTGCCACTGCAGCAGGCGTCACCAACAGTGTTGCATTTGTCACCTAGTCAAGCTAATGCTTCTCAAGGTAGATCGGGTTTTGCGACAATGTCACCTGGGCAATCTACAGTCTCAAATATGTCAGCTTCTAATCGATTCGCCGTTGTAAGTTCTTCTGGTTCAGTACATCCTAGCTTGGGACCATCGGTTCAGTCTGTTGCATCTGGAGGAAACTTTACTGGAGATCAGCTCACACAGAACAGGACTCAAGTTCCCGTCAGTGCATCACATCGTCTTCCAGCATCCTCTTCCAAATCCATCAGCACCTTTAGTCACACATCAGTTGGAGTAACACAGCAACAGTTCGCCTTCAGTCAGGTAAGAAAACTGCTTCAGAATACAGCTGGAGAAATGATTGTACGCTGTGCTAAAATCTTGTTAACGAGATATTAAAATTGTTAATATGGAGGAGGTAGATTTTGGTAGGTGTATTGTTACAAATGCTGCGTAACTGCTGAAAATCACTGTAACCTAGATGCTTCATTTCACTCGGTATTTTCTATAGTTTGTCACTGAGTGAATGAGTCTGTCACTTAAGTTAACTCAGAAGTTTTTATTGGTGATTTATGGTGGTATTTTCTAAACTGCTTACCATTGATACGCTTCTGTTCTCAATTCAAAGGAATTGACATGAAAGGTGTTTCTTAAAGTATTTAGGAGGAAATACCTTCTAAAGCAGTTTGTAAAAGCTTAACTTGTAGAAAATTTCATTAAGAGGAGGTCTGTTCAGTGATTTTAAAAGTTCTGAATGTGCCTTTAGGACGAGAACTGGTTGGTCCTTTTTGTCCAATTGATGCAGTTATAGCATCAGTTATAGCATATAGTTATTCAACTTAAGTTTGTCTGCTCGTTTGTACTTAGTCTTAAATGTTGTGTGGTATCATAAGCTGAGTATCTTTTAGTTGCTAAACACCAGAGAGTTTGTTCCACTGCGTGGTGGTTTTTCTAGAGACTCTCAAAAGCTGAGCTGCCTGAGGACCGCTTTTAGTTGGAGTCATGGTGAATTGCAGAGCTTCTAGAATGTACCATCTAGAATGTGTGTTTGTACTGTTTGTGGAGTTTCTGTTCCTCGCTTATTTGAATGTATGAAATTCTTGAACTCTGTGGAAGAAGTCAAGATGGCTGAGGCTTCACCAGTGACAAGTTTGAGGCTGAAGGAGGATGCATAGAGCTGCATTTGCCTATTTTTGCTCTTTTCCTCTTTGTTAAGGCTTTCAGGAAATACTTCAGTTTTTCGTTTTTGTTTTTAATGCATGTACCACAGAAGAAAGGTATGAACCAGACGTCACCAGTTTCTGCATCAAAGGCTCAAGATAATTTGAGACAACATCAGCTGTCAAGCCTTCTGAGCAACACGCTATCAGGTCAACTGCGGGCTTTTAAAAATCATTTGGTTGTCAGTTTTTTGCAGCAGCAGAAATAGATTCTTCTTCACAGTGTGAAACTTGCGTTGTTGGCTTGTGATGATAGAGCTTATCAGAATTTTATTTTTAGGAGACTGCAAACAAAATTTTTCAGTATTCAGTGTGTGCTTTTTGAAAAGGTGAATCTAGTCTGTAAAGAATTACGTTTTCCCTCTATAAAATTCATCGGAACTGAACTGTCTTTTATTCTTCTTATTTTTTTCAACTTGGAGAAATGAAAATCAAAAGTCATTTCCAAATTGCAGACATTAGCTACCAAATTATTGGAAACTTGTGTATCTTCTCTTGTGATAGCATAAATAAGTTTGTATTAAAATGTTACAGAAAAGTTTGAAGTTAGATAGAGAAGTGTATAGAAAAGTTTGATAAAATGTGTGATTTTTTTCAGTAAATTTTTGGGATGCTATACTTACGGTACTTGAAATTTTTGGTGTGTTGCAGTGGTGTGGAAGGAAATCCTTATATTTAAGGCTTTCTGTACTTTGCAGCACAGAGTATCAGTCCTGTTCCATTTTTATATGCCAGTTTGTCCCCAGGGTAGTTACGTTAGTGTTTTTAAATGTATGGGGCATCTCTGACCTAAAAGCCAAAAGCTCAAGTAGAATGATTGGGGTAGGTACATGAAATTGTTCTGTTCTTGCTTAGGATGACGGTCTTTTTAATGTATTCTTTATAGGGCAGGACTCTGGAGGAAAAATCATACAGCAATCTCTAGGAACATCGCAAGAAAAAGGAGTAGGATCATCTTCAGTTCAGTGTATACAGGTAGAAGATGCTTTCATTTGTATGCTTCCCGTTAAATTTTAGTGAAGTTGACATAGCAAACATTATTTTGCCAGCTGGTATTCTCGTTGCTGTTTTGAGATGTCCTCACTCAGTGGAGTTTGATTCTTTTGCTTCCTGGAGATAATTTGGTATGACATCAGAGTTCTTTCATTTGGTTGAAGATGAGTTGGGCATGCTGTTACTTCTTGCAAACATAGCTCTTGTGTGCCTGGTTGGGTGGGGATGGTTTATGAGAAGGAGCAGAAAAATTCCATCTAGCCATTGTTTGATTCTTACTGCATTATATTCTTCCCTCAGCTTTTGTTTGTTTGTTTGTTTGTTAGTTTGCTTGTTTCCCACCAAAAATTTTCCTATGTATATGAGAATTATGTACAGAAATTTAACACTGCTTCCAAGGTTTGGGGCTAGAAGGGAAGGCCAGCTTTTTTAGAATACAAGTAAGTTGTGAGGGAGGATGCAGTTGTTACATTAATGGACTGAGCAACTGAGGATAGGAGATAAGGGCTTGAATTAGGCTAGGAGGTGCGGGTTTAGTTATGGATGGAGCTAAACTACAAAATCACAGGAAAAAATAAAAAGGAAGGACCTGATTTACATTTTCTGTTTATTGCTGTAACTGTACTGACTGATGTACACATAGTGCAGAGCATACAGTAGTGCTCAGCTACAAGTTCAGCTTGGTTTTGTAATTATTGGTCAGATTTGCTTTCTCATGGGAAGGTGCCCATGAGAAATGCATTGAAGGTACCAAGTTCCATTGCAGTGTGCCTGCTTCATGCCGCCCCTACTTTGATAAGGAGGATGTTCTGTACCGCATGCTTTTTTGTTCCTTCTAATTATGTTATAGCTCAAAAGAGCTTTCACACAATCTGTTTTTAAATCAAAAGTAGCTTTTTCTCTGTGACTGATTTTGTTAGACCAGTTGACTAGTGTTGTGCAAAAAAATAATAGTTTGTATTAAACAAAAGCCCTTTGATTCAAAATAGCTTATTCAGGAGAGTATTTGGATTGCAGTAATTAGTCTCATGTAATAGGGACTTGAGTCTCTCCCACCTTAGAGAACCTCACGTTTTAGGACAGCATTCTGCTGCAAAATGGTTTCATGAATTTGTAAGGAAAGCAGAAGACACAGGTCTGATGGTTATATGTGTATCATGAATACTGAAAAAATTTTTAGGACTACTTTCAGCCCACAGCTGAACACACAGCTTCTGAAAATGTACATAAGCAACCTTAGCCTACTTCCTTGACAAATACTCTAATCCATCAGTATCAGGAGAAGACGGTTCCTGAGAGCAGATTTCTTTTCAAAAGAAAATAAGCCTTTTCACCTGCTAAATTTGATAACCAGCCTTTTTCCTAGTGAAGAATGTATATGCACTGCGGTTGAATTTGCCTGTAAACAACATTACATTTGTGATCTAAGAGAAATGACTTCCATATTTCATTGTTAACGTGCCTTGTGAAAACATGAGATGGTCAAATGTGTTTATACTTGCTTGGTGATTGCACTTAATATTGGTACACTTAGCTGGCGGAAATCAGTGTTGAAATGTGGGCTTTGGAAAGGAAGGGATATGCTCTAATTTGTCTCTTACTTTGGACTTAGGTGGATGGTCATTTAGTTGGACAGAAACGACCTGCTGCTAAACAGTTAACTAAAGGAGCTTTGTAAGTCATTGTCTTCTTTTGTAATTTTATTACAGATATTTTCTCCAACTTTCATCTCCCTTTAGTTTTTGGTAGTGCATTAACTTTGGTTAGAGTATGTGCTAATCATAGATATCGTCAATTTCCATTGCAGTATGCTACAGCAGTTACAGAAGGATCAGATGCAAGCTGTGACACCAGATAAAAGTCAGTTCAGATCATTAAATGATGCAGTTCAGAGACTCCTTTCATATCATGTGTGCCAGGGGTCGCTGCCAACTGAGGAAGACTTAAGAAAAGGTAATTTCCATCTTTTAAATTGGCAGTGAGGTTGTAGTTAATGTACTGAGAGAATTCTTCATGCAATTTAGAGCAATTAGAAAGGGAACATTTTAAAGTTTGTGCAGGTTACTGAACCTTCTGGTTACTGAAGTACAGTGTTTGAAAGTATATTCTTATCTTTCTAGTGGACAGTGAATTTGAATCTGTAGCTACACAGCTACTGAAGAGGACACAAGCTATGCTGAACAAATACAGATGTTTACTTATAGAAGATGCAATGGTAAGGAGTATAAGGCAGATACAAGAAATGTTTGTATGATGTGATTCAGTTTGAAAAAATAATACACTAAGGTGAGAGCTAGCATTACAGTTAATTTTGTTAGTACTCTTCATCACTGTATGTCATATGTGTATGTATATAAAGAAGTGTATATACACACATACATATGAAGTTCACTATTATTGTACCAGCAATCTCAGCGACCAACTTGGATTTTTCAGTGTAGACTCATATCTTAAAATCAGTGATTTACATTGAGTTCATTTTTTACATACTGCCTAAGGCTGCTGTTTATATATAAATTCAGTAGACATTAAGGACACGTTAAGGACACATTAGCTTCTGCTGTTTGTTTATACTTCGCACCTGCTCTGAACAGGCTGTACTTCCAGTTGACAACCATAAAGAGCCTGGTCCCACCCACTTGACTCCCACCCATTAGATATTTTTAAACAGTGATTAGATCCTCTGTCTTCTGTTCTCCAGACTGATCAGTCCCAGGTCTCTCACCCTTTCCTGATTAGGGAGATGCTCCAGGCCCCTAATCATCTTTGCAGCCCTCTGCTGGGCTCTCTCTAGAGTTCTGTCTTTTCTGAACTGAGGAGCCCGGAACTGGACACAGTACTCCAAATGTGGTCTCACCAGAGTAGAGTAGAGGGGGAGGAGAACCTCACTCGACCTTCTGGCTGTGTTCATCAACCCAGGGTACCACTGGCCTTCTTGTCACAAGAGCACACTGGTGGCTCATTTTAATTTAGGAAGTTGTTACTTCTCTTTAGAAGCTAGATGGAGTCTCCCGTTTTTTGTCAGAAATGCTACTAATTTAAATGCTTTCACAGTCCTAGTTTTGGGGTGAAAAGAAATGCAACTTGCAGAGAGTTACTTGAAGAATGAATGTATTTTGGAAGTATCGGAATCTCATTGTGGCTTCAGACACAATAGTTTTCAAGTCTGAAAAAGATCAAAATTTGAGTATAAAAGACATTCAAATCACTCTAGTTAGGGACAAGAATACATAGTAAAATATGATTGCATAATATAAGTGTCACAACGAACATGGCTTTGGAATCTGGCAGTCCTGTTTAAAGGATAGTTACCATCGTATATATTTGCAAGTAATTGCAGATGCAGGAGGGAAGTGGAGGTGAGAATCTGTTCTTTTAGCATCTGGAATATTGTATGATGTATCCCATTCGGTCATTTTGGAATGAAGTTACTTGGAAGAATGTTCAGGTTTGGAGCTAGTTACTTGTGTTGTGACTCAATAGCCAGTGAGCTTTTCTTCTGTGATGGATGCATCCACTGGCATGAAGGCATGGTCTGCAAAATGCAACTCAGCATAAACTACTTGAAAATACCAATACTACCAGGAGAGAAGTGCAAGGGAGAAACAAGATCATGGAGAGGTCCCAATTGCAAGATTTTTGCTGGTTTTTTTCCTTCTGAAAATTACTACATGTAATATTTTCTAAGAAAAACAAATGTTCAGTGGTGAATGTATTCAGTTGTGAAAAGCTGTAATACTTACATCTAAAATAGTGATTCTAGTTGTTAAATTTAATAAAATGGGAATAATCATTTATTGTTGAATGTCAGTAGTTGTTGTCATTATAAAGATCGTTGAAGATGCTGTGGAATTGTGAATGTTTTCTGCATATATATACACACACGTATACGTTGTGTACGTATATGTATATGTATGTACACGTATATATGTGTATATATATATATATAAGCCATTGAAAAGTAACTAAACTAGAAGTGTTTTCATTTTGTATAGACATATGAGTGACTTCAGAGATGGTTTTTTTCCTTTTCCTGCAGCGGATAAATCCATCTGCAGAAATGGTTATGATTGATAGGATGTTTAACCAGGAAGAAAGAGCGTCTCTGACCCGAGAGAAGCGTCTTGCACTAGTGGATCCTGGTAAGTGATGGTTAACTTCTGAATCTTAAGCATGTTGCGTAGCATGGATTGTTAAAAAAAATATATCTCTAGACACAGTGAGGCACAGTGAGGATTGTTAGCTGCTTTAAAAACTACTCAGATGAAGTGTCATAGTGCAATTTAGAAGATTGAAGTACTAGTCTTCCTAATACCACATTAGTATATTTAGAATACTTGAAGTGCTTTTAGTATGGTTTTGTTGTGGGCACTATATGCATACTATGCTGCTTAATTTGGTGATAAGCTCCTACTCTTAAGCATATGCATATTTCTTAAAGATGTGAATTGCTAGGCTGTGGCTGTTACCTGAATTTGAATACTAAGAAAAACCTGGAACAATTTTTTTTAAACACACGTTAAATAGTTAAACATGGTTTTAGTAAACATTGCTGAAGTAAAATTTGCTACTTATTTTTTCAGATGGTTATCAGGCTGATTTTTGTTGTTCTGCCAAACAATTTGATAAAACAGCTGATGAAGCACAGACCAGCAAAAGTGACCATCAGTCTAGCAAAACATTACCTTCTCGAAGTCAGACTACCAAAACCCAAGCCAGAGACCGACCAAAATCCAGCTCAGCAGAGTCCACAAATCACAGTAAACTTCCTCTAGTGCCTAACAACATTTTGACATCACAAGAAGGAACTACTAAAAAATCGGAGAGCCTCACTAAAGCTTTAAAGTTTGAGAAAGCTAATTGTTCTTCTGGGAGCCAATACAAGGCCCTTTCTGAAGAAAAGGTGGCTGGTAAAGTTCTTACCAAGTCAGCTGAGAATTCTTTGAGTTCTGAAGACTTGTCAAAAACTGTATCAAGAGGCAATCATGGAACACACAATAAAATATCAAGGAATACAGTCCAATCTTTCTCAAAGGTAACATGTAATAATTCCTTCAAAGACAAAAGTCTGAGGAGCCCTCCAAAGAATGAGGTTTTACATCCTGATAACATGAAAGGCTCCAGTGAACCCCAGCAAGACTTACTGCTGAATAAGAGTTTAGAAACGACATTTAAGAATATCTTGGAACTTAAAAAAACCGGGAGACCGACACAAAATGAGGCATCGAGTAGTGGCTCTGTTGACTTAGAATTTCCTAATTTTTCACCTCTTGCTTCACAGGAAAACTGCTTGGAAAAATTTATTCCAGACCACAGTGAAGGTGTAGAAACTGACTCTATTTTAGAAGCAGCTGTAAATAGTATCTTAGAGTGTTAATAGTTACAATACCCTGGAAAAGTTATGTTTCTCTTAGGAGAAGCAAATGTGAATGACACCACAAGTACAGCCTGACATACATTTAAGGTTAACCTTTCTAAACTAGATTCTGTTCTGTGTTTGAGAGCAATACTCATTGTGGTTACAGTGAGATAGCCAAGTAAAGTTAATCCTTGTTAGAATGCAGTCTGTTAGGGCCTTACTGTTTCAAGTATTATTATGATAGTGCTTTTGATAATTGTGCAGTCCTGCAGCGTAACAAGGTTGCAGGTCGTTAGGCCCTATGTAATATGGTAATATACTGACAATCACAGTCATTTGAAAGGATATATTTATTAAGAAAACTTTTTTTTTTTTTAGAAGTGATGGAAGCAACAATTCTCCCCTACCCTTTTCCACAAATCATCAGATTTTTAAGTTGTTCTGGAAAACCCACTGTACCTCTATTCAGAAGTGATAATTTGCTTTGTTATGGAATCTGTGTTCTAGGGGTCTTAAGTTGGAAGGATGTCATCACTGTGTTAACAAGATTTCATAAGTTGAACTGAAAGTGCTTTTCTATTGCTTTTTGAGCAGAAACTAGTACTTGATATATTTGTAGTGGGTAAGTTTAGTCTGTGAGATGATATTATATGGTCTTAGTCACAGTGGCATGATATGAAGTAATAAATGCTTGACTAAGGAAGGTAGAATGGAAGCCAGTAAATGGCTTCTTGTGTACAGGATGAGGCCATGATAGAGCCATGAATTTATATATATAATACATATATATTAACCCTTCCTCAAGAGATATCGCATTTTATAATTGGATGTAGTCAGCCTTGAGTCTTTCTGAAGTGATATAATTTTTTTATTGTTTTTTTCTTTTTTTTTTATTTTTAGACCAAGTGTCAGAAGCACTTTTATTTGAAAACTGTTAAGATATTTGTAGCTTATATTTTAAGAGGACATTAGCCTTACTCTGAAAAAATTTAAAGGCCAGTGTTTATTTTTGATTTTTTTTTTTTGCTTTTGCTGTCAGAGAATGTTGAAGCATCCACTGTAGCAGTCATAATTATCAAGATATGTACAGACCAAAGTTGATCAGCAGTCCCATTGTTAAAACATATCTAAAAGTGTGTAATTATTAATTCATATTGTAGAGCCAAGTGAAACTATTGCATGGTTTGCATTTGGCTTGCTGTCATATTGGTAAGATAGAATCTTATTATTTTATTTATTTATTTTAATCTATGACGTCTTTCTTTTTGCTGCCCATGCTGCTTTTTCTTAGTTTGCTTTGGTCATGAGTGCTTTCTCGTGCACATAAATGCGCTGACATTAGTCTCGTGCATGTAGTACGTATGTCTGCTCAGGAGGATACAGCTTTTGTGATTTCTAAGGTATGCTTATGTTCTCCCCCAGACCTCCCTTCCAGTTTCTTAGAAATTACCAGTCATTTTCCAGACTTAATGATTACAGTCTTCGTAATCTAGAGGCTCGTTGTGACAAGCTGTGGTTGTCAGTTAGATTGCCAGGAAGGAAAGCAAAAGGTAGAGTTTTGCTGTCACGTAATTCAGTCCATCTGAATAGTGTAGAAAGAAAGCAGAATTATGTCCTTGGGACAGTGACAGATTACAGCGTAACTCAGTATTGAGCTACAGTCCACTGTCTGACCGCTAAAGGAAACCAAATCTAGAAAGGAACATGAGAAAGATGAACTTGTTTAAAATTCATTTTCCCTTTGAAGTGGATGGAAATACTGTTGTTTTTTTTGTATATTACTAGTTGCCATTTAAAAAAATTGTGCCAATTTTAAAGTACATGTTTGTAAAACCCGACATTCCCGAGTGTTGTGTAAAATATTCAAAGTAATAACAAGTATTGCCAGTTTTAAATTTTTAGCTAAGTATCCATAGAATAGACTCTCAGGCAGTTATTTGTTTTCTTATGGACGAAACTGACGATTTGTCTTCACCTGTTGCCTTTTTAGATTTAATAATATGCTCATGGCTGTGTATTCTGATGTGTATATACTTTATGATTTTGGAAATTTAACCATTCTAAACCATCTGGGAAGAAAAACAGTAAGTTACACAGCTGTATGCTAACTAGTTAATTCTTTTCTTTCATAGAGGAAAAAAAAGTTGCACATTTGTTGAAACGCTTTTTGTGCCACCTCAAAAATGGGAACAGCGTCTGTACAGGGAACACATAATCGATGTATCAGGCTGTGTGTCTTCTCTTGGCTCTTATTTGGGGATGGGGGACAATAACATTGAAAAGGACAAATTGCAAAAAGTAATGATTGACCTGGTTAGACACATTTCCCTGAACTACTTATGAGAGGAACCCATTGAATGATCCTAGCAAGGTAAATGTTAGCTCGATCATGTTCTGTTGTTCACTCCTTTGAATTCAGTTCTAAAGGAATTCTGGTACGTGGTGAAGCAGGAAATGAAAGACTTGTACTTTTGTTGTGGGTGTTTTTTTTTGTTTTGTTTTTTTTTTTGGAAGATGTCTAGATTAATCATATGGGCTCAAATCCAGCAAAGTATTGTGAATGTGCATGACTTTAAACATGTTTTCATTATTTTGCTGGATCGGCATTGTGTTTTCAATGTTATTTAATACTGCCTAATATTAAAACAAATTTTAAACTGGCAATTAAGATGTTCATTTTGAAGATTTTA
Organism: Numida meleagris; assembly: GCF_002078875.1. Classification (NCBI taxonomy): domain Eukaryota; kingdom Metazoa; phylum Chordata; class Aves; order Galliformes; family Numididae; genus Numida; species Numida meleagris. The sequence goes on from NC_034411.1 coordinate 22,975,905, forward strand.
GTATAATTTATCTGTTAGATTAGGGAGGCCTTACAGACTGACTTCACTTAAAGAGGATGTGTCACTTATTGTCAGTGTGGTATGGACTTTATTTGCTTAAATACCTTCATTTGTAAAGTATGTCTCACTTGAAATTGCTTTGTATACATTTTGTAAAAATATTTATAAAATGTTTTGTAAAAAAAAAAAAAAAGTATAACAAATTGCAGTTTATTTTGTTATGTTGGATAAATACTGTTAAAAGACACAAGTCAGTAAATATATTGTTAATCCATGGATAGGAAATGTTTAGTTGGAGATTACAAATTGAAACAACCATTGCAATACAGCCAAAGATTTGGGAAAAATGTATCTGTGATTGTCTTGATTTAACTAAGTAGAACATTTACATTTCCAAAAGAGGATTGCTCTCAGTTTTAAGTAGTATGGCTGCAAAATATTCCCATTTCCGTGCTTTTTAAAATTTATCTGTATTATATAATACTTAATAGGCAAACTCTTGCTAGTCTACGAAACTTTTGAATGTACGCTACTGAGGCTTGGTTCATATGGCATAGCATACAGCATTACGTACAGTAATACTCATACCAGAAGAACCGGATTGACAGTGATCCTGCTATGTTGTCGTTACAAATCATACCATGATGAGGTTGCTGAGAGACGTTCTCCTTCTCCTGTCTGTTTTCACAAAATAGAGGCATCATCTTCCTGATACCTCGGGGAGATAGTAGAAAAAGAGTTTTTGTTTGTCAACCAGCCATCTCATCCGTGTTGGCAGTATTTCCCATTTCTTTCTTTTGGCTGTGAGAAGAAGATACTTTAATTGCTGGTGATGTAGTGCTTCTTCCTACTTCTAGAAGGGTAATGACTTCTTACTGTGATTGAATTTTTCAGAAAATGTGCTGAGATTCTGATCTAGTAAGGCTCTTATGCTTGGGACTTCAACGCTTTATATTTGGAGGCTATGAAAATGAAGGATTGGTGAAGTACACCATCTCTCATCGTGGATTAGGGCCTGCCGTGTTGCAAGGTAGAAGTCTTGATGGTTAGTATTCAGTTATTTTGTCAACAAGACAAAATAAACTTGCATTTTGAAAGCTTCTCACATGCATTCAGTCAGTAACAAAACGAATAAAATCAACTCTATGTTACTTTAACCTCTGTTTGGGTTAGGATGGCTAATTGTGTTGTAATTTTTTTTTTTCTCCTTGGCATATCCACATAAAATTACAAGGCAAGCCTTCTGGGCTGTGAGACATTGGATGTACAGTTTACTATGCAGCTCATAGTCACTTTGGATTATCTTTTTGTTACAAGAGCATGGTATGTTTTAAGTTGCCTTTTAATAATGGTTTTGGAGTGAGGGGATAAGCGACTTGTGTTTATTCCAACCTTCAAGGCAGAATTTCTTAAGGTTTTTGAGCATGTGAGTCAATGCATAGCTTATTTAAGAAGTTTTAAAAGAAGTGTCCGTAATAACTATTTGCAACAGGTAACCAGGCAAACTTGAGCAATCTTGCTGTACTAGGGCAGAAAAAGATAAGGGACACAGAATGAAAAGAAAACAATAAAATTACCCCACTGTAATGCTGAGCATAAAAAACCCTGGCTTATTTCAGAGTTGGGGTAGCATACAGTGTGTTGGGGAAAAATGTTTTACAAATAGAGAAGCTAGTTAAGAATGTAAGGCTCCTCTCTAGTATACTCCTAGCATCATGTGTAGCTAGCTTTTGCTGAGGTGTGTGCCATCATTTGCAGCTTATCAGCTCTTCTGGAACGTAATGCTCTGTCTTCACTCCTGCTTTTGTACTGCAGGAGTGTACTCCATTACTCCATTTTTCCTTTTTTTTTTTTAAGAATGTGTAGAAAATGAAGTGTTCCCATTTGAGTTAAATTGTAACTATGTTAAATGAATGGAATGACAGCGGTTTTGGAATTCAGTGCTTTGAAGGGGAAGTGAAGTTAGTCCACGCAGATGCATCTAAATGGCTTTTAATACTTCTGCTAGCATTTATGTCTGCATAGCTTTTCATGGCATAATGCAGTCATGCCAGGGGCCAGATTTTCAGAACTGTGCTGAACTCTGGTTGTAGGAGTTGCCACGTATTTATCAATATTACAACTTGTCCAGATAATGATGTTGCATTCCAGTTAATTTCCTAAGACAGTTTTGTCCTCACACAGCTCAGCTGTCTCTGGACAGAAATAGTGCCGGCCTCTGACATTGCCTTCCTAGAAATCTGGCACTTAGGACCTTGTTCACAGTCTGCTGAAATGGGTGGAAGAAAATCTTTCAGTTAAGGATTATGATGGTAATTCTTCTCTTAAAATAATCCACAAAATTTGTTTTGTCCTTCAGTGGAAAGTGATGCAAGGACTTCCATATTCTACAGTGGTGAACATCTCAACATCTAGATAGACAGTATCATACGGTTAATGGAATTAGTTAGAGTGGTGATTGAAAGAAAGGTGTTCATATTAAGCAGATTGCTATTTTTTTTCTCTAAACATTATACACTTTTAATCATTACTGCACTGTTCTGAAAGTAGAAAACCTTACTCTCCTCTTTGAACCTTGACCTGAAACATACATGTTGAGATGTGAAACCATGCAATGATGTCTTACTATGATTTGTGCAAGTAGTTAACGTTAGTAAATGGTATGGTGGCCAAAATTATAAAACTGTGTTAAAATAGTAATTTTATAATTATGAAGCTGAAATCCTATCTGGATTACTGCGATGAAAACTAAAATTCAGCAGTTCAAGCTAAATTCAGAAAATAGCAATTCTGATCTATAAATGGAGAAGCACAAGGTTGAACTAATTAAAAGAACACGTGCCATTGTTGAGCTATGTTTGTACATCCCTCTGCTTTGTCTCAGCAATTGGATTCTCCTTGGCTTCGAGCTCTGGCAGTTAGCTCAGAGAAACTTGAAGGGCACAACTTGCGGAAGTTTTAGATGGCACATAAGACTGTTGGTTTTTTTTTTTTTTTTTTTAACTCTTTGAATAACATCTGGCGTTACAGTTACAAATTTTGCTGTGTACTGTCTTTGGGAATGAGTTCCACTTGCTCCTAAGTCAGGTAGCTAGTAAGCTTCAGAGTGAGCTGTACGCAACGTGTGTTTGATGCATATGGAAAAATAGTTCAAGAAAAATCAGCCCTATTTGGCAACAGTGATTTTTTTGAACTGAAGGGGCTCATATTCTAAATATGGGTGTTTTGTTGCTTTTCTTACTTTGTAGCATTCAGCTATTGGGTCAGCACTGACAAAACAGACATTTGTATATCTGTTTGTTTTGTTCCTCTCTTGAGTTTTGTAAGCCATATAATTAGTATTGGCGTTACTGAATTTGAATCATTTGTTTTTAATTCACTTTGAGGCTGATTGCACTTCAAATTAGAATTTCTCCTTCCAAATTCTAATTCCAAAATGCAGTAATACACATAAGCTAAATGTATATATTTTAATTACCTAATAGATCTTTTTGTCTTTCTTCTTTTTAAGCCTTCTGGGGACGATGCGTGTGTTGTGCGTGTCGTTTACGTGAGCAGCAGGATGGAAACCTGCTGTAGTTCATTTCATAGCTAGATAGATACTGCTAGCTGTACCTAATGCTGATAAATGGCAAACAGAATAAAAGTGAGGTTAATATTACAAAGGTTGACCAACGTTACCTTCCTTTCAAGGTGAAATTAATTAGGAAGTAGGGAAGTTGGAAAGCCCTATTTAACGGGGGCAGATAATAAGTCTGCGTCTGTGAAAGGTTAGATACAGAGTGCTTGGGAACGAGGAACTCTGTGCACAAAGAAACTTCTGTGCACAAAGTTCACATGAATCTGAAGGAGTGCAGGCTTTGGAGTTTGGGAGAGCCAGGCATGTAGGCAAGTGGGGGAGATGGATTTTGTGGGCATCTCTGGGATGTGAATGATTAAATGTGATTTTTTCGAAACACTGGATATGTTCTGTGCTCTGGAACTTGCACAGGATTTTATCCATTGCCATATTAGATCTTGGAGTTAACACATCTAAAATTATTATTCACACTTTATTTTTCCTCCTGACGCTTCTGTGAAAATACCTGAATTCCATAGGTGAAAAATGAATTTAATAATGTAATGAATATCGTACTTGGATGTAGGCTTATGTGTCCTAACTGTTGCAAGAATGGGCTCAACACAGTCTGAAAGCCAGTTGCAAAGGAACGTGCCTGATCTGCAAGGTTTGGTGTTAAATTCAGAAGGAAGGTTACTAAGGACTGTGAGCAGACTGAAATATTGTGGAACTGGGGAGGTGTTTTCATGGTAGTGAGTGGCGATGGTCATTGGCAACATATTCCTTACAAGAGATAAGAAGGATGTGGAAGCTGCTTGCTACTGTGCTGTTTTTTATTGTTCTTTTTTTTTTTTTTTTTTCCCTCTGTGAAGTTACATTTTCCCTATTGATGGAAAAGAGAGAACTTCCATACACTGAAAGGTTAATTCTGGGTTTTCAGTGAAGACGTCTACAACCTTATGCCACCTGTAATAACTAGTGTTCAACTTCTGAGAATGCATTATTTTACTCTTCCCTGATTAGGGGGGAAATTTGATTCTTTGACAGCCAGTCTGAGAGCTAACTCTTAACTGTTTCCCCAGGGAGTTGAAGACCTATTCTTGAATTACACCTTATTTAATTTGTCAAAGCCCAAAGAGAAGCCCCTGATTTGTTGTTTTATCCTTCCGCAGTCAAATCTCAAGCTACAAAGTAAATAAGCACCCTCAAGTACCAGTATCTTAAAGTTACTTTTACCAGTTCCTGTAGTAGTGTTCTCTCAGAGACTGGAGTTACTTTTTTTTCCAGAGCCATTGTGATCAAGCTTGGTCATTCAAACAGTTGTAACTACTTGTCTATACTCCCATTTTCCTTATGTGAGTTACTGGGAGAATTTGTCTGGAATTCGTAGGATGCCTAGCTCAGAAAGTCCTCTGCTGTTTGCATGAAGGTGTGTGTAGCATCTACCCCAGACAAGGTCAAGGTATGTTCTTTCTACCTGCACAGCTTAGTGGGAATAAATGTTAACATAGATATTGGGGCATGGTTTTTGCAGACAGTGAAAACTTGAGAATGTTATTTATTTACGTATTTGTCTGCCATGCTCTTTCAGAATGAAAGGTGCTAATTGCAATTTTATGGCAGTTTCATCTTTTGTACTTCTGATCTTAGGGCCCAGTCACTGCAAGGATGCAAGTCTGAAGTTTGGAATGAACCCTGTCACAAAAGCGGAGATCAGCTTGAAGGAACCTCAACATGTTATAGGCAAAAGATAGTTGCATTTGTCTGCAATCCAAAGGCAATAATTGACATGAAATGCTGGGTTTGTGTGTGTTCGGAGGGGAAGTGGAGAAGCAGGAGACATAAGTGTTAGAGGTCAGTTGTTCTTAGAACAGTTGAAAAAGGATTTTTGTTTGCTTCTTGTGGGAAGGAAAAAAAGATCTTAAAAAGATGGCAGTAGCTTTGGACTGATGAGTTGACTTAGTCATCTGTAAAAGCTTTAAAAACGAAAAGAAAAAAATAGAAAAAAGAAAAAAGAAAAGAAAAAGGGGCTAGGGGCTGGAAAGCGGAGAATACTCAGCTGCCTGTGTGTCCATTCAAGGAGTAGTTCAGAAATGTCAGGTTCTGTGCAAATAAACAGTAGGTTTCAGTTGTCTGCTGCTAATTATCACCCAAATTTGATTTGCACGTTCTTCAAAGGGACTCATATCTTTCCATTCAGTTATTTGTTTCGCTGTGATGAATCTGTAATTCAAGCCAAATGTGGGTCAGTTTCCAGATGGAAAAAAAAATGCTTGGAATGTGTTTATCCACGGTCATACCAGTGTCTCTTTTTAGTTTTATATGTATGTTGATTCATGGCCTTGGTGGGGAGGTGAATTTGTGTCAATGTGTGAATTGGCTTTGCTTGTTTGGTATGTTTGCGAAGGGTTTGGTCAGTTGTAGAAGGGTTTAAATAATTGTTTGTAATGGAGTGATTCTGGTGCACTTCAGAGTAACAAGGTAAGTCTTAAAATTATACAGATAATAACAAAATCTCACTCTAGGTACATTTTGTTTCCTAGCTATTATATCCCCTTATGCAAACATAGGTTAATTGGTCTTCTGCTCACTCTTTTTTTCCAACTTTGATAGCTTTCACATCTTAGTATGCAGATCATTTGCTATTCTGTCTGCAGCGATGCAGTCTTCAGTCTCTGAGGACACTGAAATAATAGTTGCAATACTTTCCTCCCATTAGAAGTACTAACTACAGAACATAGGCTTATAATGAGAAAATATGTCAATTTAAGAAACATCTATTGAGTTGTTTTACTGTGTGAGTGTTTAGCACTGCCTGGGGCATCTTGCAGTTCTCAGTTGTCTGGGAATGGGCTGGGGCACTTTGCTCTAGGTGTCCCTCTGTGAGCAGGGCAGGGACCAGATGGACCCCAGGGTCCCTTCCATCTTCACTCGGCCTGTAATGCTGTGCCCATAATGCTTTAGCAAGCATTGTGAAGACTGGCTATTTAATTGTGCAGGACTAAATATGACTTCAGTTTCCTTGATTGCACTTTCGTATTGAACTTTTGTTGGTCGCACAGGAGATGGATATATGGGAAAAATTCATTACTTTCAGTCCTTTGAAGAGAATGTGTCAGAAGGAGGTTAAAAGATTAAGGTAACACTCATATAGTTAGGAGAAAAAAAAAACCCACAAACCAACAGAAACCTGTATGACTATTTATCTTGTAAATGGAGCCTATTTTTCATTCTTATTCTCTCATTGGTTAAGCGCGGAGAACAAGTTAGTGTTGCACTATGCCTCATGCAATTTTTCATGCAGTGTGCTCCTGTACTTAACGCAGACTCACCACGTTTTGACCATTTGGACCTGCTGCCAGCTCTGCTTTGAGGGATCCCTGTCTCAGTGCACAGGATGGCGCAGATACCTTGTCTGTCAGCTTCCCCTGACCTTGCTGCCGTTGTTTGAGAAGTTGTGCCCTGACTCTATCAAGTGTTCCTTTTGTGCTCCACATGTATGCTTATGGTATCAGTTCTTCTTAGGTTTTTGATAGCTGATCCAGTAGAATCAGATCTGAGTCCAAGGTGTTTGTGAAGCCGGCATGGCAATAAAGTAGGTGTCATCTTTAGCGGAGCTGGCTCTTGACTGCGTACCATAAAATGCTGCTTATTGTACCTCTCTCTGTTGGAGGGTCAGTGGTATGCTGTAGCTCCTAACTGCAGGCAGCCACTCATAAAGCGCTGTACCAAGTGAATACACTTCATCTTAGCAGGCTTTGACTGCTTTCAGTGTGAAAGATAGGTGATGTCCACTGTCATCTGTGGTCTCTGATCCACCATTGACGTAGCTGCTGGTGTCTCCCTGGAGAACAGGCTTGACCTCACCCTCAGCCCATGGCGATGCAGTGCTGGCAGCTACTGTCTGTGCAGATGGCAGGGTTGTGTTCAGACACTTGAGCCTCTGCTTTTTCTGCACCTTGAAATAGATCTGGGATACAATTCATTATTTATTTAGTGCTGTAATCGACCCAGCCAAAGAGCAATCTGCCATCCAGCTGGCGAGGCACTTAGCAGCCACAGCGGGGAAATTGCTAAATCCAACCCGCAAACTGCTGCCTACTGAGGTGGGAGCAAAGTTTGGCTGCCTCTGCTAATTGCTATCAGCTATTTACAGTTGCTTGTTGCATTGGTACAGATTCTTGCAAAAACTGTATTTGGGGCTGCACACTGTATCCTGTCCTGCACATAGGGATGCACAGACCTGTGGTGGCAGTATTTTCACAGACAAGGAACACCTGGCTGCGCTCAGAACTGGCTTTGCCTTCGGCCTGGTAAGTGGACTTATGCTGAAAGCATTGGTGCCTCCAGGTAACACGTTTTGGGGAGTGTTTGTGTTAAGCTTTGCCAAAGAAGTAAGAAGGCAAGTAAACACTAGAATACAGGTAGATGCTAACATTTACTCTGCAGACCCATTTTTCCTGAAATAGCATGTATAAATGTTTAGAGAGTTTATGGTGTCTCCTTCTCTGGAGATAGTCAGGGCCCACCTGGGTCCTTTCCCGCTCAACCCACTGTAGGATCCTGCTTTTAGCAGATGATCTACAGAGGTCCTTTTCAACCCCTGTGATTCTAGATTCTGTAACCAGGCACAACAGCACTGAAAAGTGTGAACTTTTCCCAGCAGTCTTAATGGAGTGCTGGCTTTAAAAAGCTAATTTAGCTGCTGCTTGCTATGCAATTAACACCCAATTAATATATTGGGTTAGTCCAGCTGTGTGGTACCTTGCTTGGTGTCAGGGTGGGTGTTGGTACACATACCACAATGAAAACGTCTCTTCAAGGTAAATGTGTCGTCAAAGAACAAACAAAACCTGAGGCTGTGGAAACTGAGGCTGGAGCAATGTAATGGTATTGTGATTCTATTAAAATTAATTTGAACAAAGTGCACACTAAAAGGAAGGGAGTTGAGAGACATGAAATAAAAAAAAAAAAAAAAAGGCTTTGCTTAGGTTTACAAAGGGATCAGGTAAAGGGGAACCTGACAGCATAGTGGCTGACACAGAATCAGATGAAAAAGGGCAAATAATGAAGCAAAACTTCAAGTGAAACCAGCAAACCTTTTATTAAGATTATAACTGTCCCAGAGTAATAACAGCGTAGTAATGACCATCTTGTGCAGCAGCAATAGAGTTTGGTGGTACAAGGTTTGAAGCCTACAGTATGGTGGGGTTAATAATAATCACCTTGAATGGGGACAGTCTTTACAATCTGTCACTAAAAAAGTAAGTGTGAATTTCAAGGTAGAGATCTGAGTGATATTTTCTTTAGCGGTCCCTCGGACACTTGTCTGAATCTCCTGTAAATTTAACGACGGCCTGTACTTACAATGCAAACCCAAGACAATTAACTGTGTACGTTCGACCATCTGGGACAGGAATCTCTTCTCAAAAATTCAGGAGCTGTGGGGCTGGGGAAGGGCATTTCTTGGGATTTTTGCAGATGGATGGAGGCCGTGTGTGCCCCACCGTCTGGTTCCTCCACGAGGTGGGGGAAGCAGCTCGCGCTGCGGCCTACACCAGCTCCCCTCCTCACAGTGGGCCTCTTGCTGCTGCGCTCCTCTGGGAAGCTGTAATGTGTTTCACGGCTGTGGTCCACCCTCAGGGCCTCTGTGAGGGGTGCCCGCATGGCCATGCCTGCTCTGCTGCCAGGAGAAGAACTGGAGGATGTTTTCACTTGTGCTCCGTGTCTGCACATGGCTCTGGCCTTGCCAGCACATCTTGTTTTGCTGTATGGAGTGAGATGTGGAAGGAGCAGCCTTGCTTGGTGAGCCCTGAGCTCGCGTTTCTCAGGGCTGTGTTTTCAGTCTGCGCAGCTCCTGGAAACCGAGCCTTGTGTAACGTGCAATTCCCTCTCCTTGTCTTCAGCTCGATTACTCGACTGATCCTTCTTTCTCCTTGGATCCCTGCTCTCAGTGAAGCAAGTCAGCACAAGACAGAAAATATTGGTCAGTTTTAAAATTCAGTTCATTTCTGTTAGCAGATTTGTAGTTTTTTGTTTGATTGATTTTAATACCCATGTAGACACAGCGCTGCTTCTGTTTAAGGGGGTCATCTGGTGGCAGCTGATGTGAATTATTCTTTAAGGCATTAAAGTGTGCTTGCAGTGGTGTTAGGGTTGTTCTAAAGCTGTACAGTGTGAAAGTGGGCTATTATGATAAAAAGCCATGGGAATGGGACGTTTTTAGGTGACATACAGTATGCAAACACAGGAGCAGAACTGGAGACTATGTCAGTAAATTGCTTGGAAAGAAGGCTGAGAAGGGTCTTCAGGAGCCACTTTATCTTCAGTACATTATCTCCTGTGTCTATGCCACTCTTAGTCTTAAGGCTGCAGTTATGTGCTGATACATAATGATGTTTTGCTTCCCTTTGACCCCAGTGTGCTCTTTGAGCTGGTTGTTTCATCTGTCTACCTGAAATGAAGGGTCTGTGAGTTGCAGTGTGTGGTAGGAAGAAGTAGGAGGTGAGGAAGGTGCAGTCTTGATAAATGATACTGCCATCGGAGAAAATGTCCACCAATGTGCTCTTAACCTGCCCTTATGTCTATAAAGGAGTGTACTCTACAGTGTCCCATAGCTTTTGTTTTCTAGGGGTGGGAACAGATGGTGTTTTGGTTGGTTTAGTCAATATATATATTTTTTTCTTTATTGGTATTGTTTGTTCTGGTTTCCTAAAGGAAATAGCCAACAATATTTATTTTTGCCAAAATCTTAGTCGTGATAACACTTAGCTGATTGCTACTTATTGTCTGGGTGGAAAGGGGAGGGATTGTTACAAGTTCTCCAGCAACAGTAGTTTTGGAGGCAAAATCAATGAATGGGTTACTGCAGAGAAAGCTCTGATTGCTTCCTGTGGAGCTGGGCTGGAGTGAGGACCGGCCTTGGAGTCTCTCCTTAGCCAGGTGGCTCCTTGCTGGTGCTTCCCATGTGATGCTGCTCAGAGAGAAGTAGTGTTTCCTGCTGCAGTAGTGATCCTGCTGCCATCCCTGTCACTGTGGGAATCAGATTTAAATGAGGCAGTAACATGCTACAGGAACTGAGTCTAACTGGTGTAGTTCAGCTCTTGTGCTGAGGCCAAATGCATCTCAAGAAAAAACTGCTTGGTTTACCAAACACACAGCTGATGACACATGCATTTATGTTCCCTGGCAAACCGAGTTAAACAGAGACTAAGCTGGGTAGACATTATAGGAGGTAATACTTCATTATAACTTAACTATGAGCAGCTTATTCTCCTTTCTACTTATGGCATTTCTATGCATCGCTTTCCCAAGAGAAGAGTATTCTGGGGAAAAAAATCACAACATATAAAGTCTTGAGAGTGCAGTAACTATGCAGTAGGGGACAGTAGCTAAAATGAAGCATTTAAGCACATGTACATCTGTCTCCTTTTGTAAAAATTATGGTTGTTTTTACCTCAGATATTAAACTGTTAAATTAATTCCTGAAGACTCAGTCACTCAACCTGCAGTATGCCTAAATTCAAGCCGCCTTTCAGTAACATCAGTTTCTGTGCAAATAAACAGTAGGTTTCAATTGTCTGCTGCTAATTATCGCCCAAATTTGATTTGCACGCTCTTCAAAGGGACTCATATCTTTCCATTTAGTTATTTGTTTCGCTGTGATGAATCTTTAATTCAAGCCAAATGTGGGTCAGTTTCCAACTGAAGAAAAAAAGAAGCTTGGAATGTGTTTATCCACGGTCATACTAGTGTCTCTTTTTAGTTTTATATATGTGTTGATTCATGGCCTTGGTGGGGAGGTGAATTTGTGTCAATGTGTGAATTGGCTTTGCTTGTTTGGTATGTTTGTGAAGGGTTTGGTCAGTTGTAGAAGGGCTTAAATAACTGTGTGTAAACAAGTGTTCCTGGTGGGCATTAGTGTGAGCAATGCAAGTCCTGAAATGACACAGAAAAATCTCATTACACTCGAATTCCCATCCTACCTATAAAAAAAAATCTGTGTGAGGATGAAGTAGGGAGATGGAATAACACAATCAAGATTTTTTTCTACTTCATTGATTCTGCATTAACGAATGCATACATTGTATTTTCTTCAGTCTCCTTGGCTGTCCCTGTGACCCTGTCCAGAGCCATAAAATTTCATTCATGTAACTGAAGGAATTCTGGACATTTTCCCTTTTAAATTATTAGCACCAAATGGGAGACACAGGGCTATGGCAGCAAAAAACAATTCACTGTAATAAATACCACATGTGATCAAGATTTATGAAGCAGACAATAAAGACTAATTTAAAAAGAGAAATCCCTCTATTCTCTTTCATGTGGCTGAAGGCATCATTTCTGGCTGTCTTTACAGGAGATTTATTCAAAGATTTAACACCCCCTTCTGTTTTTCTTCTGGAAGCTTGGAGGAGGATAGTTTATTAACTTACTATTCTTTAGATTCACATATGACCTCTGTTTTCTTTTAATATGGAGTAGTTGGTAGGCGTTTGGGATATTTTTTCTTGAAAGATATTTTTTTCAAGATAATTCTGCAGTATGGTGAGGCATTTCCTGCATTTATTTATTTATCTCCTAATAAGAATATGTTTTTATTGTGACTGTGTAAGGTGCATCTCAACAGGGTCTGATACAAGGAATTCATCTTTGCAAATAGAAACTTCTTTTTTTTTTTGTAGAGTTCTGTGTTTCTGGATTCAAGCTCTATGTGTAATTGGTTAATCTCCATAATCTTTTTACAGTTTATTTTCAGTCCTGCCAAGTCCAATCCATATAGCTGTACGTTTTTTTCCCTCCAACAATGCGGGGTGGTGTAAGTGTTGGTAAAATGTGCTGGATACAGTGTACAGTATGCATCAGGATGTATATGATAGAAGTTTCAGTCATGGAATATCTCAGCATTTGTTGACAAAAGCAGGGGGATCTTACTCTTTTAACAAAAGGACTAATAATACACTTCAGAACATTTACTATCCTTGTCACTATTAAAATGAGAGAAAGTCCTACGGTAGGGCCGTTCAGATTCATAGATGTATTTCATTTAAATTTCATTTATTTTTCTTAAGGTTTGGTTTTGATGAACATAGGCGCCTCTTCCTTTTTTTGTAATACTTGTGGCTATTTTGCACAGGTGATGAACAGAACTGCAATATTGTTTCTAAAAGATGCAGTTTGAGATTCAGGGTTTAAGTGATTGGTATCTAAGTGAGTTGGGAGTTTAGTACTCGTTGGCGATGTGCCTTTGCTGAACCTTTCCAAGAAGATGGCCACCTGAGCAGTCATTGTATTGTATATGCTCATGTTATTCCTCCCCAGTCTTCTTTTTAGTGAGTATATCCCATAATCCAGCCTTTACTTCTCAAGCTAGTTAAGTTTCACCAGAACAAAAGTATGAGCCTGCCAGCTTTCTTTCCTACAACTTTCTGCCTCTTTTTTTCAATACGCCCAGGACATGAGAGTTTTTTGCCTTTTTATGTTCTCTAGTCCTCTGGATAATATCTAAAAGGATTCGTCTCTGTTAGACTGAAGACTCAAAGTAGCAGTTACCTTTGTATGGAGACACTGAGAGTGGAAGGTGATGGGCTCTGTTAAGATCTGTGGTTTAACCATAGTCTTCATAGTAATTGGAGCTCACTGTAGTAAAACCATAGCATTCATCTTTGTAAGGAATCTGCAGCTGGCTGCCTGGCATTCAGTTTATACCATGTAAAACACAGTTGCTAAAATATATTGGAATCATACTATCTCTGTTCCCTCTTCTGCTCCAGTGAAGATCCATAGCTGTAACTCTGGGAACTTGTGAATGTGATGGGTGTTTCTTGCAATCACTGATTTTTGAATAAACACATGGACTTTCTCTTGGGAGGTTACATAGCAATAATTGGTGTCCTTCAGGATGTGCACTCCACGTGTTGACATTCGACTCTTGTTTCACGGTTCTCTGTAGCCTAGAATTTCTATTTAAATTAAAAATTGAGAGAAAACAAGAGCCTGAAGATGGGCTTAAGCCATATACCTTCCCAGATAAGGGAAAAGGGATGGGAGAACCCCCTGTGAATATTGCTATGAATCATGGAGGCAAATATTGGGAACAGGAAACCACCTCAGCCTTGTAAGTGCCTGTGGAGACTGTATCCTGAAGAGCTCTGGCCATGGATACGTGGTGGTAGGGACGCATGACACCTTTGGAATCTCTTTGCTTGACTGTTGAAGCTTTAATGATATTTTAAGATGCACCTGAAAATCAAGATATTTTCTGACTTTCAGATCAAACCCTGGTTGTGATCCATTTTTTTTGTAGGAATGATTCCGGACTTTGATCTTTTTTTTTTTTTTTTTTTTTTTTTTTTTTCTCTTTAAGGCGAAATGTGCTTTAATATTTATGAGCCACATACTTAAAACAAAAATAAATAATGAAATAAATAATAAACAAACAAGCCTTTTTTTTTTTTTTTTTTTTTTTGTCTTCTCTTTAAGCTGAATAGTATAGAATGAGTTGATTATAAAGCAAAGCTATATTTTTGAGGTATGTTTAGCGTTCTTCTGCTTCAGTAACAAAGTTTTTATTTTCAAAGTAATTGAGTGCTTGAATTTTCTTTAATGCTTGCTGCTCATAATACAATGTAGAAGGAAGCTTTCCTGCTCCTTAAACTCTCATTCAGTCCTTCTGTCTGCCCGTTTCCCTAGATAGCTTCTGTGACCCCTTTCTCTTAGAAAGCTTTTTAACTGAAGTGGTCTTTTGATCTGTAGCTTTTTATCCAGGAGCAGCAGCTTTGTTACTTTGACCAGGAGCCTCATGTTGGCTTGTTGTTTGTGAAGAAGGTACTTAAGTGGAAATACCTAGATGCATTCTTGGTAATTCAACACATAGCCTCCTATTTACATGGATCAGTTCCATCATAGAGAAAATTTGAATAGATTTCCAGACCCATCTAATTGGCATTCTTACTACATTGTATTACTCATAAATTAATAGGCAGTCTGTGCGTCAGAGCTGGTTCTGCCAGACTCATACCTGGGCTATCTGAAAACTCAATTTCCCTTTATACAAGTAAGAATTTACTCAAGCTTCAGTACATAGTATTTGTATTATTTCTGCTGAAATGTTTTTGTTCCAGAAAGTCTATTGAAGCACAGTGAAGTATTACTTCTGTTTCTTGTCCAGTCCTAAAGGCAATAGTTTTATTTATGTCATTATGGCCAAAAGGGGAGTACCAAAAGAACAAATGCAGAGATAAGATTTTAAATGGGCTTTCTGAAAAATACAGCTCCTGAATTGAAGTGCAGACGAATGAATTGACCTCCCTAAGCCTTTATGGGTTGTGACAGAAATAAGCTTTGTGGAGAACAAAGAAAGACATTTCGTCCACTAAAATTTCTCAAAGAGTCCTTCACACAAGGGGAGTTTGGGAGCTGATGTGATTCCCTCAGCCCCCCCAAAACAAAACAACCAAAATCCACAAAAACAAAACAAAAAACCTCTCTGCTTTCACATGCACTTAACTTTATTAATTTCATTAGAATGAGATCAGCAAATTTTCATATGGTTCAAAGCACAGAGCAATTCCATACCTGAATCTTTGTAAGGGCTCGAAGACTAGTGGCATCCAGGGCACTTTGAGGAAATTCTCTGACAAAATATCTGCTTTCCCTCTCCCCTCCTGCCCCAGTGATATGAAGAAAAATGATCCTTTTCTGTCCAGAGCAGAAACCTTGTCAAAGATATCCATGCCTTTGACACCTTGAGGCTTTATTATGTCATTGCCATGCACACACACCCAGGGCTGTACGTTGACACCACTGGAAACTAGAGCTTGAGCACAATATGGAGCTTCAGGCCAAGAATACTTCAGGTCAGCTCTCCCTCATTAATAAGATCCTGGGTAGAATTTGAGGTGTGAGTTTTAACCTATAAAGCTCTAAATGGATACCCAGGAGACCACTTCTCTTCCTGTAGTGCAGCACTTATAACTGAAATCAGCCAGAGACACTTGACCTTGGCTTTGGAATTTACTTCCCAAATCCATCCACCTGGACTGGGACCCGTCAGAAGTTAGTGCGGGCTGTGAGTTCTGCTTGTCAGCCTGAGGCACTGGTAGGGGATGATCTGAGGGACTGGGGTTTGCTTTTTGCTGGGGATGGCAGTGGAGCCATGTTGTTTTTTCTCCTGGTGAGTACTGCTATGTTTTTTTTTTTTTAATTGTCATTTCATTCCCCCCCCCCCCCTCATACCAGGAAGAGCAGTAAATTATTTTTGAAACGATACCCTATCTACAGTTTCCATTTGCCATCCTGGGGGTTGAACTGAGGCATTGCCCACTGTATTTTAATTGATTAAAGTTCTGATTCCACTGAAATCACTGGGATTACATTCGTTCCAAGGATATATTCCCCTGAGAAAAACATTTCTGATCAGATAAGGATCTATAGAGAAATTCTTTGCAAAGATGGATGAGATCAGGAAAACCATGATAACAGAGCTTCTCTTTAAAACTCTGAGAACCATTTTATAGCAGAAATGCTGGAGAGAACATGACCAAGAGGAGCCTGAGCAAAAGGGGAGGCAAAATCCATGCTGAAGTTTGTCATGCAGTTTGTTTTATTCACAACTCATTAAGTGAAGTGCAGAAAAGGGGAAGCTGCAAAAAAGATAGGATGTGCTTGACCTTGTTTTCTGCTGGAGGGAGGCAGAACATGCAGCAACAGTTCTGCAGTGGGGTGCATGCTGCTTGCATCCTGCACCAACTAGGTCAGTGCAGCTTGTACAAGGTACCATGATGTGGTCTCAGAGGGATGCATCAAGGAATTTGAAGCTAGAAAGCTGGACCTGGGATATTTGGGCATCTGAGAGATTCTATATTCTCTGCTGTGTGCCTGAAGAAAGCTTCTGTAAAAATATTTGGGGTTAGTAACAATGAACAGGAAGAAATGGTGGCAAACCAATTTACCATGTTTAGCAATAGAAATAATAATTCAAACAATATGTAGTTGTTTTAAGTGGGAGAATTAGGAGAAGTCCATTGATATGGTGAAAGAGATATTGCTTCGCTGTTTCACCTGGTAAAAGAGGATAATGCACTCGAAAGCTGAGAGTGTAGATAAATCCCAAGGCTAAAGTATTTTATTCACCAGTGGCTCATCCCTAAATTGTTTGGCTATAGTCCATGGTTCCTATCTGATAAGACAGAATGTAAAGCTGTGAGTAATCTCTTCGCTGGCCTACACAAGCCAGATTTTTCTGTTTTTGCATGTATAGATGTTTTGTCCTTGCATTTCTATTCCTTTTGCTTTGATCCTAAGCTCAGGTGCTACGCTGTGGTAGAGGTACTAAACCCCAGTGGACTCCAGGGGCATCCCACACAGACCCCGAAAGCACCAGGTGCCACCTAGCACAGTCCCTTATAGAGAAAAGACATCAAGTGCTCCATCAGCCCAACTTTCATTTTCTTTCAGCCTCCCAACTGCAGGGATAGAGCTGTAGTAGGAATCTGGACAGCTGTGTCTCCTTCTTCAGGCCCTTAAACATTCGCAGTGAATGCACTCTTTGTCAGGACAGAAATTTTTGTTCAGAGGTAAGCCATCTCACATACTAGTGTTTTTCTTCTGAACCTCTTTCATTGCTAGCAAAGAACTTCTTCCTATGAAAATGAGCATCTCAGCTCTATTATTTGCAAGTCTGATTGATGTATGATGAGACAAAGTTAGACTGACAGTGAGTGTTTCATTGATGTGAAATTTTACACCCTATCTGGATACAGTATATACTTGGTTTATGATCCAGCTGGGCATGCTTGTTAGTTATTGTTGAGGTCAATCAAAGTGTAATTGTAACATAGGGAAAGACAGTCCCAGAGCTGCAAAGATTTGTTTCCAACAGCTGCTATTCATTATTCATTAAACTCTACCTTCTGTTTCTAAAATTAATAACCCTTGGCCTTCTAACAAGGCAGCAGATTTTAAGAACATAGATTTAAAAATCAAAGATGCACTAGTTTCTTCCTTAGATAAGTGAGAGCACATAGCATTTCAAGCTAGTAGACTGTAGAACTTAGTGCTTCTGCTAGTGGAAAACCAGATGTGAGTTAATTAACCTGAAGTTTACGGGCACTGTACGCTGCATGGGAGAGAACCAGCCAGTGTGCAATAAACCCCAACCTTATGGAAGTCAGGGGGACTGTTCAAATCTGCTGTTATATAAAATTTCATAAAAATTAATGTGAAGTACAGTATTGCAAGTCAACGGTGGGGGAATATCATATTAAACAGAGTTTATTCAGATTGGAACTTGTACCTCCATTAAATCAGAGATCTTCCAACATCCATTCACCATTGCTTGTCCAGAATATATCATAGTCTGTGGCTCAGGATCATTGCAGGACTCAGTGGTGTTCCATGAATCCCATTCTTTGTCCTCAGTGAGTGCCGCTCTACTGTGATGACGCATGGGAGGGCTCTCAGGACATCTTTGGGGCACGGCTGAGGGCACAGTGGGGACTCGCATTCCTGGTCCTGTGCTGCTCTGCCTGTTGTCACTGAGTGGGGGATACATCTTTTGGTTCTATGAACCACAGAAAGAGAACAGCAATGTCTATGGGTGATCCAACTGAGCAACATTTGTAATTTCTGAGTGTCAGTGTTAGCTGTCTTGCCTACTGCAAAAGTCCTTCACTCTGCTTTTGTTAGCAACTGCTGCTCTAATGGCTTTCAGAATACGGTAGTCAAATGTATAGCTATCAGTGATGTTAAGGGATAAAAACAATGCTATGTAATTAACGACTGCAAAACTTTGTGACAGGCCCATACCTATGTATTCATACACGTGCAAGAAAAAATATTTCAAAGTGTTTACCTTTCCGTAGAAATATTTCAGCCTCTCCTATGTGAGTTCGAGGGCCCCATTACTTGCTGCTCTGAGGTGCCCTGCCTTCCTGGTGCGTTGGGCATAGTCTCTTGATGGTGAGACTGTAAATCCCTTGTGTAGGGTTGAGCCCTGCCACTCCTCCCCTCCTTGTGGCTCACTTTGTGGCAATAAGTTTCTGCTGTCAAAACCCATCTAATTTTCTCAGCACCACATTTTTCTTAACCCCTTCCCAAAACATTGGATCATTCTATATTGACAAGAAGCAAACTTGTGACAGAATTCCCGTCAAGTAGTTATTATGAATTTTGATCGATTTTTAATAGTGAGCACCTCAAATTGTCCATATGTTTCTTCTTGAGTTGCAAGTCCATGTCTGTGGAGTCCTGTTATTTCAGTGGACTTCAGAGGATACTGGATCTAGCTCAGGCAATCCAGTCATATTTTTTCAATTTCATCACTATGTCATCACAAAAGGCTATATCACTGTGGCTAAAATATGTTCTTTATACCATTCTGAGGCTGGATGTCTCTGTGCAGGCTATCTATTTGCTTTTAAAAGGAAACATGGTTACGTTAACTGTTATGCACTGTCATAAGCCTGGTAACCATGGTAGTTGAGCATAAAGTTAATTAAAACTGGTCTTAGCGGGTTAACACAGTCATCTCTTTCCTCTCTGAATCAGTCTCTCATATTCTTTTCTTTCCTGTGTAAATTCCACTGCTTATTCACATGGGATACTTTAAACCATTGGTAAATGTTACGTTTATGGCCTATTTCTGTGCAAGCATCAGGATATCCATTGCACATGAGCATGTTTCCTCATCTCTGCTGGCCTTGTTGGACAGCTTATCTGCTGTTCTCGGTAAGTCTGACCTTTCATGTTTAGTTACTTTTAAGACACTAGAAAACCAGCTATCTACTCAATTTCCTTGTAGCTTGGGGGTAAGGTTAAAATATCATGTAGCTACCGTATGGTTGATATTATACAGCCACAACTGATAAGCAAATATTTTCTTTTTAAATACATACTACATTTTGCAAGAATACATAACAACTTTTCCCGTTCCTATTCTTTGTCCTAGAGAAGACCTAGTGTTGTTAAGTATAAAAAATTGCCATTGGTGTTTATCTTACTAAATCTGTTCACATCAATTGGTTCTGCCTACCCCATATTTCAAAGCAAAATTATGAGGAAAGGTCGTATAGATTGCCCTTCTTTTCAGTTCTTGGCTTAAGGGTGTCCTGTTTGTAATTAAGGAACAATTTCTTCTGTGAAAGAATTTTTTCTTTTTTTTTTCTCTTCCTCTTTTCTTCACATAATATTTGGAAAAGCATGTGGAAGCCAGAGGACAGTTAATGCAATTGAATAATTTGTTACTACAGAAGCAATCTGTTTTATTTTTTGAGAAAATCTGAAGTGGCTTCTGTATTGTGCATTCAAATTCAAATATATACACTAACAGCATGGAATTTGGAGGTAGATTGCCAAATGTGAAGGTTTTGATTGCAAGGCCATCTGGCATTATTATGAAAAACGCTCTTGAATGCTTAAAAGAAACCTAAACCACATTGCTCAGTAGGTGCTGACTCCAATGAAATTGAACCATCTTGGTCCAAGTTTGTTGTCTGACCGTTGGAGAGACTGTGGGAAAGTCAACTGCTTCTGTGCTGATGAAGTGGCTGTGGCTGAGAATCGTGCTTTTAAGGGGAAAAAAATGCTGAGTGGAATGTCAGGTTGAAGCAAAATTATTTAAAACAGTAACACTTTTTAAAATTCTTGCAGCATTCATGCAAAATGTATGTTTTTAGAAGACCGAGAAGAGGTAATGAAAATACTGTCGCTCCAATTTGATCCCAAAGAAATAAACCCTGAGGAGAGAGAAAAATCTCTTTGCAGTCAGAATGGTCTGAAAGCATTTGGGCAATACAGAAAGTTGTGCCTCTAGATAATATGGAGACTGATGTTACTTGGATTCAGCTCCCGAGGTCAGAGTTTTCAGAGTTCTGTGAAACTCTGTTTGTCTGCTTTTCTTACAGTCTGTGTGCTATTTGCTTACAAGCTTCACTGCTTGGATGGAACCAAAGGGATTAGTAATGGGATGTAAAGGCTTTTCTATCTAGGTCAGACTGGATTTAGCACTGCCTGAAAATGACACCACTTGTTTAGCGTTCTGTATCAAATGTACACTGGCTAGATTCATAGCAGTCTGGGTCATCTAAGGTCAGAGTGCAGCTAAAGTTGAGAAAACAGTAACGTTGAGGCGGCATTTTCAGACTGCTAAGCAGGGAGAAAAAGCACTGACTATTCCCACACAAGTCTTTATTTGTATGTATTTCCTTTTCCACTCGGAGGTGGAAGACTTTATTCTTCAATGATGTGTGTCATGTATTTATGAGCTAGGAAAGCATATGTCAGGTCAGGCATAAATATGATGAACTGTTTCTAGTTTGAATTCTGGAGTCTGAATTGCATTCTCACTAGCCTGGATCGAGATTCTGTTTCTGCAGTTGTCAGAATGTTCAAAAGTTTTGTCATTTGGGCTGAAAAAAAAATCATTTTGTGTAAGAGAGAGCCTTAATTAAAAAAAAATAGATTATTTGGAAAAAAAAATAGGATGAAGAAATGTAAGAAGGCCATTACAAAAGTGTGGATACAGTTTTAATCACTTTGTCTTACTCTGCTTGCTCATTCTTTACAGGTGGAATGAGGGAGATAAGTGGGAATGTAAAAGTGTGAGAACTCATGGGTTGAGATAAAGAGAGTTTACTAGGTAAAGTGAAAGCTGTGTGTGCAAGCAAAGAAAATAAGGGATTCATTCACCACTTCCCATTGGCAGGCAGATGTTCAACCACTTCTAGGAAAGCAGGGCTTGTCACGAGTACTGGTTTCTTGGGAAAACAAATGCCATCAGTCTGAAAGTTCCCTTTCCTTCTTCCTTCCCCCAACTTTTATTGCTGAGCAAGGCATGATATGGTATGAAATATTCCTTTGGAGTCAGCTGTCCTGGTTGTATCTCCTTCCACTTCCTTGTGCACCCTCAGCTTCTCACAGGCAGAGCAGCACAAGAAGCTGGAATATCCTAGAGAAGTCCTGCTGCTCTGCAGCTACAGTTGGTGTGTTATCAGCATTGTTTTCATTAAAAAAAAAAAATCCAACACACAGCATCATACAAGCCTTAATGAAGGAAATTAACTCTATCCCAGCTAAAACTCTGGCATGTCTTCAATGTAGGGACTAATTCCCACAGAAAATACCAGTTGGGGTGGAACAGGTGGCAAGCAGGCTCCCTGGACTTCCCATCACATGAAGCTGACCACAAGGGACGCACACAGCCAGTGCATGGCCAGCAGGGAGAAGGAAGGGAAGATGGAGACAACGAGGTACTACTCTTCCCTTTCCCTCTTCAAAGACCTGGATTTGCTCAAAAAAGAGAATGAGAGAGACAAAGGAACCAGCTTTTTCTTTGCCACCATGGAGCTTCCTCATGGAGCTCAGCAACTTGTGACAGGAAAAATACTGTTTGCCCCAGTCACTTCATCACCAAGATAGGTGGTGACCTGAGTCTTGCATCTGGGAGAAGATTCAAGATGAAATACCCTCGGTGACAGAGAACAGCTAGAATCAGTGGAATGAGGATTTAAATTCTGGTGTCTGTGTCCCATGTATGAAGCCAGGTGTGTGTACCTACCATACATGTTGCTGTAGCATCTGTTTTCTGAAAGCGAGAAGATGCAATTTGAAGCCTTTGTTTTGTATTGGTGAAGCCTTTCAGCCATGCAAAGAATAGACTCCTAAGCTTTATAAATTCAGCAGAGCATGAGCTCTTCTCTGTAACTGAGTCCCATGTCATGTAACAATTAGTTTCAGTTACTTCTTGCAGACATGCTGAGCTGTGTTGGTAGAATATTTCCTTCTCAGGCAGATGAAATGTCACAAATCTTCATTCTCTCCATGATAAATTGTGTGTTAATGAAGGTGGAGTTTCCTTTGATATGAAACCAGGTTAAAAGAAGAATTTTTCTGATGAGACTTTGGAGATAGTAAAAAATAGCAAATAAAAATACACAGGAAATGATGGATCCTTAAGAGGAATTTTTGTGTAGACAGTGACAAATTCTGTACAGCTCTACTTGAATATTTGTAACGTTTGAGTTGAGATCTAAGGAGTGCATTTACAAGTTACTGATATATATAATTACTGAAAAATCTGGTGCTGAATTTTGAGCACAAGACAGATTTCACTACAAGCACGCCTCCTCCGTTCCCACAAAGCAGTCTGTCTCTCTATATAGTCAGCCTTGCCTTATTTCACAAAATGAGCCTGCAAATAAATACAGATCTAAGAGGCAGAAGGGATGATTCACCCAAAATGCTGTCTGAGGAGTTCACTTTGGTCCTCTCCCCAGCCTCATGTGCAGTGAATCAAGAAATTAGCCCTTAAATGTGTTGATTAGTATGTCCTGGGTTTGACTCACTGCTACATCATTCCAATTTTGTATTGATGTGATACCATGGGAGTCACCTCCAAGACTCTCATCTCCCTGTCACATTGAGTCATTTTTTAAGCATTTAGTCATCTTATTAGCTGAGTGCCTTTCGATCCTGTGGATAAAATTGGCAGCCCTGGCACAAGTAGAGCATGCCTTGCTGTTGCATATCTGCTGCGTGTCTGGGAATTCAGCTTGGTGCTACATGGAAAGCATTTTGATACCTGCAGATTTGTCGCATATGTCCCAGTGTAAACCACACTGAGATAACTAGAGGCTTCACTGCCGACGCTGCAGAGTTTCAGATTTTAGATTAGGCCTTGACTCAGCAAAGCACTTGTAATGGATAAACTTTCAATTTGATATTATTGTCCATATCGATTTTATTGTCCATCTGTCCTTCTCTATGGGAGCAGCACAGGGAGAAGCCCAAATGGTGAGCTTGTGAGTCTGGACTTTCAGACAGCAAAACAAGCTGGGGAAGAGAACATGAAGGTTTCCACAATAGCACTATGTATGTAAGATGTAGGAGCCAGTTTCCTGTGTGCTGGAGGTATAATTGTCAGTGAAGAAGGGTGAACTTTTATAAATGAAACACTGGTTTTCAACTCAGGAAGTCTGGACTCTTTTTCTAGATTTTGGGAAACCCTGAAGGGTGCTAGGCGAATCACTATCAGAATGTTCTCTGTTAGTTCTGCTACTGTAAACAAGAGGTAAAGATACATCTTTATCTATCTTGTTTGCCAAGCTCTTGCATTCTTGATCTGTGCTAGATCTCTTGATCTAAACTAGTGATGTTGTTTGTGTCCCATTTACAAACAATGCTATGGGTTCTGGCTCGTGACTGTTTTGATCCATGAAAGCTTTGTTACCTGGTTAAGGACCTTCAATAACAACTATTCCCTTTTTACAGTTCACCTTTTGTCCCAATCAGGCTGCACATTTTTGAGTTGCTCTCTCACTGATATGGGATGTTTTAAGGGGGAAAATCCTGTCCTTCTCAATCACTTTGTCAAATGCAGAACATCAAGACCTGCGTTTGAATTATCAGTTGCGTATGGATTGTGTGACCTGTCTCTGTTCTGATCTGTTTCTGTTTTCCATATGATACAGCTGGTATAGGTTTTTTTTTTTTTATCACACAAAAGCTACAATCTCGAAGAACCAACCATTAATTTCTTTTGGAGCCTTATGAAAAATATCAAGGGTGCGCCTGACTTGTGGTGACAGAGCTTTTCAGCATACTCTGAGAAAGAACTGCTTCTGGGCACACGTGGCAGCCAGATATAGCTTACATGCACAGTGGAGTACATATAGGACTTGTTCATTAACTTTCCTTTGGCAAATCTGCTGACCAGATACTTTACTAGCACTTTTAATGTACCATCTCAGGTGTGGGGTCAGGTATTAGTAATACCGAGCTGCACATCAGTCTGAGTTTCCATAAGATCTCTAACAACAGTGATTAGGTTAAAACTTTACACTTTTAGACTCTTATAAGCCCTTGGTCTCATATATTACATCAAACATTCATGAAGGGGAAGTCAGAATAAATTAGTCAATGTAAAATGCATCTGGGTGTCTAAGATAATCCCATAATTCCCAGTATTATACCTGATTCAAAAACCAGTGATGAAATTCACCAGCAAGGTCATTACACGACAAGGTTGAGATAAGATCTGTGGATTCTTTCCTCTGAGGTCTAATCAAAGAATGTGAAAGTAATTTGAAAAACTCTAGAAAGTGGTCCTTAGTCTGAAAGGATTGGGAGCCCACAGATTAATACGATGCTCCTCAATCAAAACAGCTGAGTACCAATAGAATGTAAGTGATCCTGTAGCAGCTGCTTATAGAGCAGAACAGCTGGTGGTGTCCATTGGCTCAGCTCCATGCAGTTCCCCTTCAGGCTGTTCCCTTCTCTTTCTTCCCATAGGATCCTAGGGAAATGGGTAAGCAAGCGATTCTTGTTTTCAGTGGAGTTTGCAATGAATGCAAGGGGACTTCTTATGCTTTTTTTCTGGAAAGGAATTGTGGTCTGGGCGTATGATCTTTTAGTTTGGAAAATTCTTGCATTTTCCAGGGTGCTTGCCATAACTCAGGGGGAGTTTGGACTCATAGCAAAAATGGGTGGGTGGAAAAGCTGTTTTCTGTTTGCTTTTTTTTTTTCTTTCTCCTCTAGTTTGGGGCTCTGACACACAGTGTTTCATTATGTTGTTTGAGACTTTGCCACTAAAACCTTGGGAAGAAAGGAACCTTATTCTGTGCTACGAGGCTGGTATTGTTCAGGATACCCTGCTGGGCTTCTGAAGAGAACTGATGACAGATACCCTATGACAGACACACACACAAAAAAAAAGTTCTGGAGTCTGAACAACAATTCAAGAATATGAACAAAAGCTGCAGTGACTTTTGTATGTCTTCATAGTTACCTCCCAGTTTCCAAACAGGCTATGTAAATATAGCATTTTTAATACTTCTTGGAAGAATTGCCTACTTGGAATAATTGAGAATAAATGTGAAAGATAATTTCTAATTACGAAAATATGCAGCAGTCCAGTTTATGGAGAAGCAGTGCAGAGCAAGGATATAGAGATCTGGAACTGTAAAAGCCTGTAATTTGGATAAACCACCAGGGATCTGCTTTTACCATGGTGAGAAGACTCCCAGTTCTCTGTATGGATGTGAGATGTCTACACCCAATCTGAGAGAGTCCAACCCCTTAGAAAATTACAGTCAGACTGTTAAAGTTATATGCCTGGCTGAATCATTAATTTTATTTTGTAATAATAAAAGGACAGTGAGAACTTCTAGTAAAAGAGTTAAATTATGTGCTATTCCCAACCTATGATTCCTATGGATTATGGGCAAAATCACAGCCAACTCACAGCATGGTTCCCATATGGACAGCTCTGGTTTAAAATTCACTGCTATGAAATAAACACAAGAGGCTCAGTCGAGTGAACTCTAATTCAGCTTGGTTGGATGGCAGAGAGTTATTCCTGCACATAAACATTTCAAGTATTATGGGGCCTGAGGGGATGTTATGCTCTGACCTCACCTAACATAAGAGCAAACATGAAGATGGGCGAGTAGCTACAATCATGGCAACAGAGGAGCAGGAGCAGGGAAGCAGTATAGCTTTAACGTGGTTAACTCAGGCTCAGCTAATCAGGGGCTTTGTGAGGTACTGAGACACAGCCTTGAGGCGCAGGGGTTGTCAGGACTCCCCCTAGCAAAGGGTAATGTGTTGCTAGGTCTGCCCATATTGAAGGAAGAGGAACCTTTAGACTAGTATGCCTCATCAGATCAAAGAGAAAAACTGGTCACTAAGCACACACTAAAATGCTTGTCAGAATCTTATTTTTCTGTTTTCCTACTTATAGCTTGTGGGTAACTGAATATTCTTGCATGCTTACAGGTTCTACAAGGGTTAATTCACTGGAACTACCTTGGGGATAGAAATATTTGGAAGCTCTGGAATTCCTACATCTCCAAGTGTGAGTGGATGTTATCTGCTTGTGTCTGACTGTCTTTGATATCTTCAGATGGAAGGTGATGGTGACCAAGCCATTTCATGCCAGCCATATATCACCGTTCTGGCACCAGTCCTCCTCTGACATCTGACCTGAGTATTATCAGCTGCAGTACTTTCAATTGCCTGCAAAAGTCAGCCTTTTGCTTTTTGGAATACCATTTCCTGCAGCTCCTGGCAGATTCAATGTGCCAGAAGTCTCACTAGGCAGGGCACTCCCTTCAAGTGTCTATAAAATGCCTGTTTCGTTCATAGAAGAGACCCTCTTCACTGATGTGTAGCTTCCACCTTTGGGGTTAGCTCAGCTTTGCTCAGGGGGCAGTATGGATAGCCCTCAGCAAATGAATGTCTTATTTTGTTTTTATTATTCCATCAACTCTCTCTCTGAGGTGAGACTCAGAATTGGGTGAACGTCTGCGAGGAGATGGGAGCACCTGCAAGTTCTGCCCTTAGCCAAGAGAAAACTTGCATTGCTGAGAGCAGCATTCAGGCACTGGAGCCATGAAAATGGCTCTCCCTGCATTCATTTTGCAAAAAGAAAATTGAAACCCTTCACCTTAAAAATTCATGATGTAGATTCTCATGCAATCAGTCAACAGTCTTGGCTGTTAGAGCTTGGCCTGTATGAGGCAGTATGTTCTCATGACTAAGGATGCCACAACAGTTTTTCATGAAACTTGGGCAAAGATCTCTCGGAGCACCAAACTGTGAGAAAAACCAGTATGGGATTTCCCATCCTCACAGTGATAGTGGAAGCTGAAAAGTTCATTTTGCCAATGGGGTTCCCAAGTTAAATGCAAACAGCAGTGGAATGTGGAGCTTGTGACTCCTGACTAGATTTTATGGCATTCAACAGTTGATTGTTCCTTTCAATACAATCCCAACCATAACATCTGCTCAACCTCACTTAGAGAGTCTCACAATAAAACCTTTGCCCATTGGTACTACCTGGACCTGGATTAGAATTTTTGCCCTACATTTTAAAATGAATTATTTGCTATGTTTTTTTTTTTTCTTTTCAAAATTGCAGATGTATTCTTTTTTGCTTCACACTGAGGAGTATAAAGTCATAAGGAAAATCTTCGTTTTTTCTTCAGCCCCCATTATTTAATGTGAATAATTTTGCCCATCAGAGAACAACCCTTGCACTGAAGATCAACAAGTGAGTTCTGACATTGCTTTTAAGGCATATTTCATCTAATATTGAGACCGTATTTCTCTGCTTGTCTATAATTAGAGCTCATAAAGAAGATAGATTGTGCCTTTCTTGCTGACAGAGTACTTTGGAAATTTGGGTTTTGAGGTTTATATATTTAATATTACCATCCTATGGAAGTAAATAGGTAATCAGGGCAATTTTACAGGATGAAACGGCAAGGATGGGGATGAGAGGAGTCCGGATCTCAGCCTGACAACAGCAGTCTTTTGAAAGTGAAACTGTGGTGGGCAGTTTCAGTGCGGTGATTTGTTTGATCTGTTATAAAATCCTCTATACCAGCGTGCAGCTACCACCCACATATTTATTATGCAGTTTTATTTTTGCTTGGTGATATTTTTCTTGTGTTTATTTTAAAAGGTCTACATTTTGCGGTGACAGTCTCCCATTTTGCAAATTAACTGCTAGCAGATGTTGCTGCGTGGTGCGAAGCACACACAGCAGCCTCAGCAGCCAGGCTCTGCACACTGGCTGAGAAAAGCTTTGTTTTTCAAGCAAGTTTCAGGAGTGTCTGTAAAGTGCCTATGTAGAATCTTATTCAGAAAATAAATTACTGTTGTTTTTATAGCTTTTAGATGTTTTTAGTGTTTGGAATTACTGCTGAAATCTAACAAGTCTGTACCATGGTTTAAGAAATGAAATATCATTTGAGCAGTGTTGCTTAGGAAAGGATTAGCTGGATACAGGCAAATGCAGGTAAGTCACAATTACAGCTGCAGTTGCCTTGTATTTTCTGCTGTAAAGATCCCTGCTACTGTTGCATGCATCTCTGCTAAATATTAGCTTTTGGAGCTAAGGTCTTCAGGTGTGAACTGTGTGCTTTTAATGGGTTGTTTTTGAAGCTATTTCTGAACATGAGATTGAGTAATGTAGATTTGTGTTTTTTCTCTTTGGAGCAAGATATTGCAGATTGGCTTGTCCTGTTGAGGGATGCCTTTTTTCCCTTTTTCCTTCTTTATCTGTGACATCTTGTTTAGTTTTGGACAAAACATGCACTTCTAAGAAGCTGTAGTTGCATGTGTTGCAAAGGGAACTTGTTAGGTAGGCAGCAAACCCATTCAGAACACTTGCATATCATGCTGCCATTGCTCACCCAGATAACTGTAGGTGAGGTATACACACTCACTGTTCTCCACACTTCTCTTGGGCAGGACAAGAGTGTGGGGGGAAAGAGTGGTCTACAGTGCAGCAAGTAATTCAGCCTAGACATGAAAGGACGCTTTCAACTGCCTATAGGCATGAATAATCTTGCGTGAAGTGGAAGTCAGTGTAGTCTCACAGTCTAAGCTGTTGCTGAGGTGCTCAGGAAGAAGTGTGGCTGGCGTGGCTGTGGCTCCATCACAGAAAAGTTTTGAAAGAGAGTCTGTGAGGAAAGACTCAGGTACAGTCGATTCTGCACTGGAGAGGGGAATGGACTTGGAAATCCTGAAAGTTCCCTTTTAAATCTGCTGTTGCTCTGTAGCCTTCCTCAAAGAAATCGACGTAACACATTTTTCCCCCTTTAGAAACAGAACTACAGAACAGCTGTCCACTAGATGTCACTGGTACTTCACTGATACAAGACTGAAAGAGCTGTGTCAGGTAGAGTCATAGAGGTGCTGCTCAGGTGAGCAGCATCACTGCGCTTGCCCTGCTCAGCCCCATTCCTGTGCCAGGCCTTCCCTGCCTTGCCACGGAGATCACCAGTGGGACAAGGCATGGGGCCGGCCCTGGTCTTGCATGCTGTGGCTGTTAGCTTAGAATCATAGAACATCCCAATTTGGAAGGGACCTATAAGAATCATTGAGTCCAATTCCTGGCTTCACCCAAGAATCAGACTGTACGTCTTAGAGCATTGTTCAAATGCCCTTTGCACACCAGCAGCTCAGGGCCGTGCCCACTGCCCTGGGCAGCCTGTTCCATGCCCGCCGCCCTCTGGTGCAGAACGTTTCCCTAACACCCAGCTGCATCTCCCTTGACGCAGCTCCATGCCGTTCCCTTGGGCCCTGTCGCTGTCACTACAGAGCAGACATCAACTGCTCTGCTCCCACAAAAGCTTAGGAGCCCCCCAGAAACCCATCTTACCTGTTAGTGGTCTGGAGCACCTGTGCATGATTGAAGTCGTGCTATCATGATTTGCAGTATGGAAGCACATAAGGGCAAATGCTGCTATTCCTGTGAAAGTATTCCAGTGGTACTCTTGTTACTAGGATTGCCAGGGGGGTTATTTTCTTCCAAAAACAACAGCTAATTTTGCATTTTATTCTCTGTAAGATGAAACTCCATGATGGGGAGGACTGTGGAGGCTCTTGCATGTTTTTCCTTTTAAGAAAAAAAAACAAATTTTTTCCCCAGTGCTTTCAATACTGATACATTCAATACTCTTTTTAAAGAAATGTTATCATAAAGGTGGCAGATAAACAGAAGCTGGTCTTTGGCAGTGTTTTTAATGCAAAAGTTGGACAAATTATATCTGCTTTATTTCATAGAGGTTTCTCCAGTTAAATCACCTGTAGTTGGCCTATAGTTGACCCTTTGTTGACTTATTTAATCATCTGCCTAGTTTTCAGAACAAGTTATGAGCATTCAGACTTAAATCAGTCCCTGAAAAGGTCCTGTCATTAGGCAATAAGGCTCATACCTGATAATCTGCCCGTCACATATTATGAATGCAGATGACAATCACTTACCTCTTTTATGTCATGATATAAGGCTGAAATTGCCTCAAATGAGGAAGAAAGCCATTATTTAATCAATGGAATTGCGTCAATTGAGTAAAATTTGTCTCTAGTGTAAACAAATGGAATGTCTTTGCGCTCTGTGAAAACAAGACTAAATTACTTGCAGATCTTGCAGACTGGAAAACATAGGAAGTAGACTTGTAGGCTGACACATTTGGGGGTTTGGACTAGGCATTTAAAATAATTATCCAGATTACACTGGCTTACTTAATATATTTTTTTGCATCATGTGTATGCAGTTTCACTTCTGAAACAATAAAAGCAATATATGACTTTTTTTAGTCATATTTGGTTATTTGAGAAACGCCTTAGGGCAATCCAATATTTTTATTACCAATAAATATTGGGTTTATTACCAATCCAATATTGGTTTATTACCAATAAACATACTAGATAAATTAAAAATAAGGGAATAAAATATTTCTAACATTTGAAGGTGAGTTGAAAAGCAGTCATCAGTGTGACCCGGGACAGAGAAATTTAGGTGTATGTACATTTTAGAGCCTGTATGTGAGAGAATGGCTCTCCCTTCATTCATTTTGCAAAAAGAAAATTGAAACCCTTCACCTTAAAAATTCATGATGAGTCTGTGGTTAGGGAGCAATGGCTCTAGTGGCATTCTCTTCTCAGATTTGTTTTCAGAAGGATAAAAAGAGAAAAAATGTCTTGGTAGATTTCGGGATTTGGAGTTAGAACTGTGAGTTTTGCTCTTCATCCTACCAATACAAGAGATGCAAGTTCTGAACTGAAATTACAGAAGAAATGGGGGTTCCTTGGTGCCCCCAGGGTGGGAGGTCTGGATTTCTGACAACTCTCAAATGCTTAAACAACTCCCCTTCATGTGCAATAGTAACATGCTGCCTGCACTGTGGAGGTTAACCCTTCAGAGACAGACATGAACTTGAAACTGCCTTGGATTATTTGGATGTCTGGCATCTGCATCTTTCTCCCATGCCTGTCTTCACTACTGGCTCTAAAGTCTTCATCTGGCTAAACACAAGTCATCAATTTTGTTGTCAGTGAGGTCCCTATATGGCCATTTATCCGTAGGAGATGGGGTTATGTATTTCCAACATGACAGCTTTAGCTGGATGCTGCCCCATACCAAATCATAGACTCATATAAGCATATGATATTATATCATATCCTGAGCTGGAAAGATAGTCGAGTCCAACCCTTGGCTCCAGGTAAGACTACCCAAAAATCAAACCCTGTGTCTGAGAGTGCTGTTCAAACGCTCCTTGAACTCCAGCAGCTTGGGGCCATGCCCACCGCCCTCTGGTGTGAAGCCTTTCCCTAATCCCCAGCTGCCCTTCCCCTGACACAGCTCCATGCTGTTCCCTTGGGCCCTGTCGTTGTCACCAGAGAGCAGAGCTCAGCACTGCTTCTCTGCTCCCTGTGAGGAGCTGTAGGATGACCCTCAGCTCCTCTGCTTTGGGCTGAGCACACCAAGGGACCTCAGGCACTTCTGATAAGCCTTGCCCTCCGGACCCTTCACCATCTTCACAGAGAAAGGAAGAAATAAATAATTTATAGTAATAAATGAAAATCAATATGCATCTTAAATATCCTTTCTCATGCACACAGCCACAGAATTGTTCAAAGTATGTTCTTGGCCTGGCATAAATTCTCTTTTATCATCCTTAGGCTTTTTCCCTTCTCAAGCTGTAACAAAAGTTACAGCTCAGACTCCACAAGAGGCCACCTTCAATGGGATATGTTTTCCATTTTAAGTTGGCAGTATAAAGTAAGGGATTCCTTCCTGCAGGCAAATTCTATGGGAAGGTGGCATGGTTTGTCCAGCTGACAGCAGAATGGAAGGTGGTGGGTGTGGGGAGGCTCGGGGTAGGAGGGTCTGTAGGTCCCAAGGGGCAGCTTGATACTCTTGTGGCTTTTGAGAAAGCAGGAAGGGGACTGCCAGCTCTGGTTTCATTAAGGTGATGCGCCTTGGAAAACTCTTGGTAGTTGGCTTCATTTACGGGTCAGTTTACTGATAAAGTTCACTTCCTTTAATTGGGAGGACGTTTTGGGAATCTGAATATGTTTATTCAGAAATGACTGACATAATGCTAGTTTTCCGTAAAATAAATATATCAATAGCCAATAATCAGTGACATCTCCACGTTTGTCTGATTTTCATCTGATTCTTACCACTTCTAATTTAATGGTCTGATATCTTGTTTCTCTCCTTTTGTGACTTAAGATAATTTGTTACCTTTTAACTGAATTAAAAAAAAAAGCTCTGCATTGTTACACTCTGCACAGGAAAGCATACTTAAGCAGCCAGGTAGAGAAATCTGCACCTTGAGAGAGTATCATGTTGTATGGAGACTTCTGAGAGATCAGCTTTTGAAGAACCCCTTTGTTTTTGTTCTGAATTTGATCCATTCCTGGGAATTTCATTTTCTTCTCCAGATCATTATGTTTGCATGTTTTCTTATCAAAGGAGGAATAAGTTCAGGGCATGAGCATCTAAATCTGTTTTCACGTAATTTATTCAGATTCACATGGTACCACTGAAGGGAAAGATGTCAAGGGGAGAGTCATCAAAATCTGCTTTGCAACTCTAGACGAATCCATTACCCACTGTGCTGAAACACAAGCTCCAGCTTCTTTAAAAATCACTACCAAGAGAGCAAAATGTTGCTTTTGCTTTTTTTTTCAAATTTTCACTTTCTGATTAATACTCTTGTTTCTGTATGAACAAATGGGCTCTTGTGTTCATCCACAAACACTTTGTGATGTGCTTCATCCAGCAAACAGATGCTTTTTAATTTCTTCTGATCTCTTTTGCTGGTGAACCTCTTCATTTTCTATAAGTTATAGACACAATTCAACATTCTTCACTTTATGTCCTAGGTCCTTCTCAAAATAGAATAGGGATGATGATTTATTACTTGTATGAAGATAGGCCTAAAAGCCCATTCACGAGCTCTTACTTAGTTGTTCTAGGAGCTGTATGAAGCCAAGGCAATGTATTTGTTTATTGTGTACTTTTTAACTAATTATTCTAGAAATAGTTCATTAGGGTTCATCTTATCTTTGAGCCAAATTCCCTTCTGTGCTGCGCAGAGTAACTCCATTAATTCCACACCAGGACTAAAAAATCTGGCCAGTTTCATTTAACAGTAGATGCTTTTTATTCTGTTCTTGGTAACTTCAATAATGAGAACTAATTAAATTAGAGCTTGCCTAGAGGTTGCATTTCAGAGGACAACTTGATAATTAATTTTTCCTGTGAAGGATACTTTGTCTTAGTTATTTCCTTTGCAGGAAATTCTGATTCATCACAACCTGGTGCAGTGCTTAGGTAAGTTCAGGTTTCACAGGGGAATGGAAGACTGGACACTGGGATGTCACAAGAAGATTCTGTGGGGCCTTAATACAGCTTCATTCAATTTAGCAAATACTTGTATTTATTCTTCAGGTCTAGCTTTCCTTGACATAATTCATTTTCAGTCTAACCTGTTTCTAGCAGTTCTTGCTTGTATATGATTGCCTAGTTATTTGGAAGCGCTTTCTGCTTATAATCTGCGTGCTGATAAATAAATAGCAGTAGGCAGCAGAGCTCCTGGAGAGCCATCTTGCTTGTATAGCTGCTGTGTCCCCGGGTATCTGCCACCGCCTCCAGGGAGTGGGATGCAATGAAACAGTAGACACTCCTTTGAAGGATTCTCACTGAGCTGTTGACAAGTTCTTCATGGGCTGTGGACAATATACCACTATGCACTTGTGTCGCACCACAGGGTCTCCCATTGACGCTTATCCTTTTCGTTTGGCCTCTGACCTCTGCTGCTTGCCACTTAGTGAAGCGGCAGTTCAGAAAAGAAAGCAAGAGTCAGACCAAAGGAGCTTTGCATATGTACCTTGCGTAGCCCAGCTTGCGCTTCTTGCTATTTTTCAAATTACTAATAATTAGTACAGATCATATGTATTTTTTCCATCTGAAATAAAATCTGTTCTCAAGTATAATTGGACAAAATAGTGTTAAGTTTTGCTGATACCCAGATTTCTGAATTTTCACTCTGACATCATTATTTTCTCTTCATATTTTTTCATCGGAAGTAATCCAGAACCAACACTTGGGAATTAAAAAATGTAGAAATGAGAATTTACAGGTTCAATCCCTCTGCAGTTTCTGTCTTTCACAGATGTTAGTGATCTGTATTTGGGCTTACTGAGCTGAAATTGAAATGTCACATCTAAGCAGGGTTTAAACAATCCATGCAAGAATGATTTTTGAATGGGAGCATCTCATTCA
Organism: Numida meleagris; assembly: GCF_002078875.1. NCBI lineage: Eukaryota > Metazoa > Chordata > Aves > Galliformes > Numididae > Numida > Numida meleagris. The sequence goes on from NC_034411.1 coordinate 23,010,548, forward strand.
TTTCAGTAATTAAAACCCTATCTTACAATTGGTCAGTGCCAATCTTTTAAGTCTGGAATAGAAATAATTGTGTTACTCTGAATGGGTGAATGTGAAGCATCTCAACTCTTAGAATGATACCAATCATTAGTGGCCTCCTAGTTTGTTAATCTATCTTGACATTTGAGTTGGGAAATAACCCAACAACCTTCCTCCACGTCTGTGCTTGATCCCTGGTAGAGGTTGGATTGAACATCCCACCTCACACTTTCCTCTTCCCAATGATTTTGGAAGAGATCATCAAATCAAAGGGTAGAGCTAGAGGGAGCAGGGAGATTCAATTAGTTAATTAGAGATCAAAAGGGTATTTTTTTTCCCCAGTATGTAATATTGATATAATTCAGCAGCTTTCCAATGACAGCTATAGATGTACGATGATTATAGCCAAACAAGTAACTGTTCTATAGGTCTACTCTTCTACACTTAGAAAGGTAGAGACAGGACCCCTTGCCTTTAAGAACTGGGAGATTTCCCACTTTGTTGACAGCTAAACTGAAAAAATTTAGTAAAAATAACATTGTATGGAACATATAGGAAATCTGGACAGGCAAAGCAAATTTAAAATTTTTCAGTGCTCATTTCATTTACAAAACTGGAAAAACTGAAAATATGCTCAAGAGTTTTAGGGGTATAGATTTTACTGCCAGGATTTGTATTCTAAACTCCATATAAAGTTTTGAGCATTTTGCCTACTATTTGTATTTCAGTTTAGCAAAAAGAAAGTGTATTGACAATGCTTAGTATTGAAGTTGAAGATGTAGATCTTTGACTAGCAAATGCCCAATTCAGCTTTAAAGATGTTTATTTACAGAATCATAGAATCATAGAATCCTTAGAGTTGGAAGGGACTGTTAAATGTCATCTAGTCCAACTCCCCTGCGATGAACAGGATCATGCACAGCTAAATCAGGTTGCTCAGGGCTTGATCCAGCCTCACCTTGAAAGTCTCCAGGGATGGGGCATCAACCGCTTCTCTAGGCAACTTGTTCCAGTGCCTCACCACCTTCACTGTGAAAGACTTTTTCCTTATATCTAACCTAAATTTTCCCCCTTTAAGCTTGAAGCCATTTCCCCTTGTTCAGTTGCCACAGACCCTGCTAAAGAGTCTGTCCCCTTCTTTCCTGTAGCTCCCCTTTTGATACTGAAAGTCTGCTATCAAGTCTTCGGTTTTTATCAGAGGTTTTAGAGCTTTACCTCGTGCACCTGAAATCAAAGTATTACTTGAGTAACTGTTTTCTTTCATTCAAGAAAAAAAAATAAGACTGACTACTAATTGCCTGGAAATGTTCTTGCTTTAAAAAGTGATTTCTTACCTGAGGCTGAAGAGATATCTGATCTATGATAATTACTACTTTTTAAAAAATACTTGCTTTTGACAGGAGCATTACAAAAAGTGACGATCCAAGTAAATGTTTCTTAGTGATGTTTAAACACCAAGGCACTCATGGTGATAGGAAGCTGCTGGATATCCTAACCATTTAAGTTAATGTGGTAATCAAGTTAACTTCATTTACTCCTTTGTTTCATTAGGAACATAGAAATAGTGAAGTGTGGAGTGTTTAATCCTTTTCCATGCTTCTCAATGAACTGTGAAGGTGATCTTTGCTTAAGGCAGGTAGAAAAAGATCAGATCACAAAGGTGACCAGCTGTAGCTTCATTCACATTGGTGTTCACTGGATGCCAAGCATTTGCAGGATTGGGGCCAGCATTTGTAACTTCAACGTACTGCATACCTGTTTTTTATTTCTTGATTCTTAACAGGTGTTCTCTCCCTGCCCAGTGCTCTGCTGACTGTGAAAGCAATTGAAAGTATTATGGTTAGACATTGAATACATCAAGAAGATTAATTTGATAAATGATTAATTTTGCCTTCATGCTTGAAATTTAAGTCAATTGTCTGGATGAAATCTGTAAATCCCCGTATAACGGACATTTATCTCTTTCCAGACTTTTCAGTACTCTGTGCAAGATGAAAGCAAGCAAGTGGATAATCTTTTTTGGAGGTGATTCCATATTTTTACTCCACTAGGAATAATTTCCTGAGGCGTGGTGGCCAGCTGTGCACACACAGTGTAAACACTATGGGACACAAGTACTTAGTGAGTGTTTCCACTGGGAAGCTGCGAGTGGTGAGGATCAGATAGATATCCCAGTTAGAAAATGGGATCTTCTTTTCCCAGCATTCCCAGCAAGGTCCTACAGGTCCCATTTCTGTGCTTGGAATTTTGCCCCTGACAAGCATGGGAGTATTTAGTGGCCCTGATAGCCTGCAGGAAATGTTCTGCGTACGCTTTAGTGAGTATATATTCTTTTGGGTATATACTTCCTCTCTCTCCTGACCCTGGCTTCTCTCTTTTTACCTTTTCAGAATGGGCTGTATTTTTTCAAAGTTCAATGTTTGCTTATGTTTTCATTGTTCCCTAAGTGGCACAACTGAAGTATTACAGGCTGGTCATCAAAGCAGTTTTAAAAAGGGAATTGCAGAAATTCATGTGTGCATGAGCTGTATGTCTGCAAAGCAATTTTCATGGATTATCAGAGCAGAATATGACTTGCTTTGACAGTAGTCCCATCATAAGCTTTTACCTTCAAGAATTCAGCCTCCTGCTTTTACAACCTATTCAAAATCCCTTTGGAGATTTTAAACGCAGAATGTTAGGATGCTGGTTAACAGCATATAAACCTGAGTGCTGACCTACCCATGTGCTAATAATAAGCCATGAGTCTGCTTTTTAAGAAACTCTGTCACAAATGGTGGTTGAAAAAATAAATGAAGAACTGAATTCCTACAGATAAGACCATCCAGATGGGACTGCTGAGGGATAGGTTAATGAGTTGGCCCTGCAGCCTTGACAGTGCTCCTTCAAAAAAGGAGCACATGTTGTTCAGACAAGCCTATGGCCTCCCTTTTCCAAAGGTGAAATTTACCGTGGAGCAAAGGGCCAGTGAAAGGTCTCTGCCTCAGGCTCACATGAGGCTTGACTGCTAGGTAAGGTTTGTGCTAGCAAACCTCATTTTTAGGGAGTATACTAGCTCTTTTGGTGAGTTTCTGAATAGCAACCAAGCCTATGTGTGAAAGTTTTCACAAGGATTGGACGGCACTGATTTCTAGCTTTGTTTCTTTTGTTGTACCACTATAGTAATTAGTTCCACTTTTCTATAATACTAATCAGTTCAGTATTTTCTACAAGGACTTTCTGTACTGCAGAAATTATTTCCATTTGCATGGAATGTTGGATTTAGTTAAAATAAGAAATGACGTTTCTGGCCAGTGGAAACACTAGATATGAGGTACCCACGTTTTCTGGGGGGAGATGTGGCTAAAGAGTACACAATAAAAACAACAGCAATCTATAGTTACTATCTGCATTGCAATAGCATTTTAACTTCTAGGGGTATGCGGTGACTGTTGCTTTATACCCTGAGCAAAACCATAACATGGATAACAATTGAACTCCTTGGACCTGGGAGTTGCTTCCTCTTTTGGCTGATGGACAATTTACAGGGTTAGTTCCTTGATTTCCAGTGTCTCAAGAGTGCATTAGAGTTTCACAGCAGGAGATTTGTAAAAGGGAAGGGAATGGTGTACAGGGAATTAAAAGGTCTGTAAAACTAGAGGCGCTCTCTCCTGTGAGGAGTGATCTTGTCTAAATCAATAAATGTCCATAGTCTGTGTTTTTCAGCTGTGATTATTAGGACTGTGTGTTCAGTCAGTGCATTCTGAGCAGAGCCAAAGTTGGCTTAATAGCACCAAAAATGTATTTACAGATATTTGTCCAAATTCTGAATAACTGTTCCTTTTGTTCTCTGTCCTTTGCTGTTCTTAAACTATAATGCAAACAGGTTTTGGCTCTGAAACCAGTGAAGCTAGGCATGCTTAACTCCAGGCACATGACTACTCCAGTTAACATTTGTAAGACTTTCTGCAGGCTTAAAGGTAAGCACATGCTTAAGTGGTTTGCTAAATCCAAGTCTTATTTTTTCATTTAAGTATTTAAGAAAACATCATATTTTAATGATTGTGGCACGTGAAATGAAAGATGTTCTTGAATAAAGAACATAATTATCTGCCATTCATTTTGCATTATCCTTTATTCAGCAATACCTGCAGCACTGCTTGTCTTGGATCAAAAAACAGTGAAGGAGCATCAATGATAAGCTGCACTCAGATATAACGAGTAGTTAAAGCCAATTGCAGAGCAAAAACCTTAGAAGTGCAAAATGTGTTTTACAGAAATACTATTTAAACACTTGGAAAAGTGAAATATAGCTAAAGAATAAGGAAACGGGAAATAAATGGCCACGTGTATGTTTCTACACCAGCAGGGTATCTTTTACCGCAGCATAACTGGTGCCTGCGAAGTCTTACCCTGTGAAGTCCTACTTGCATTATATGTTTCTACCATGCAGTAGCTAAGTGGAGTCATCTCTCTTTGATTCAGCAGTGACTTACTTTACCTATTCTGATCTCTTAGAAAGACCGTAGTGCTTAGTTTCTGCTAAATGAGGTAGGTAACTTTTAATAACATAAAATTAAGCAACTTTAAGTAACTTCCATGGCAAAAACAGAGATTGGTCATGAAGGGAAAACCCATCTTCATTTACAGTGTTTACTCAAATCAGTTCTAATTCCAGGGTAGCAGCTAGGAAAATTAAATTCATAGGCATTAGATAAAAGATGGAGTTACAGCTGACTTCTTAAAAGTAAGAATATGAAACAGAAAACCAGCTAGCTTGTTATGAGCAGGACATGTTGTTTATGAGCTGTTCAGTTACATTTTCTGCTGATCCATCTGCTGGTGGAAATCCTTTGCCATCCCTTGAAGACTAAAATATCATTCTGAAGATAGAGGCAGGATTCAAGTAGTACCATTCTCCCCAGATATCTTCTGATGAGGTGTCAGCTTCCTTTTGGCAGAGTCCATAGGAAAGATAAGGGACTGTGGTTACAGGCACAAAGGGCTTTTATGACAAGGTGAGAAAGAGAAAGTTTCAGATTAGCAGGAATTTGTATCTTTATTGTGCTTTTAACTTCAGTTTCAAATCTTAAAACAGATTTTCACTGGTGTGTGAACTCAGTGAACTCATGTCCTTTTGCATTTTAATTTCATCATGCTGACTCTCTGACTTCAAAGCCTGCTCCAGGTCTAGAGACAAGTTCACAAACCACTTCATTTGGCTACAGAAACACGTACAGTTTGTTGTGTGCAGTCACAAAAGAGAGAGAGCTCCTGAAAGAAATAAACAAAGAACAAAAAAGGCTACTATCCATTTTGATAGATGCTTTGTATTTGTATCCTGGATAATGAATAATCTTAGCTAGGTCTTACTGTTAAGGTAAAGAATACTAACTTTTAAGGAAGCAAATAGAAGCCTCAGAGGTGGGTGTTTAACGGGAAGTAAAAATAAATAAATCACTCAAACAAACATAAAAAGCCTGCAGGAGCTATTTCTTTCCTCTCTTTTACTCTCTTCTATGGTTGTCTGCTTTTCTTGTTTTGTTCATTCAGTAAGTGTTTAGATTTGCAATTCTCTTTTCTGCAAATTCAAGTTTGGGAGTTTTAAAATTGTGACCTGTTGAAATTCACTCCAAATCTGTGGGATATATCATATTTCATGTAATTGTTAGGCCTGTCCATCAGTTCAGATGGAAATCTAATAAGTACAGTACTATCTCATCACTTAGGAATCATGCTCAAGCCATTTGTGTGGCCATCCTTTGAGATAAAATGCACTGATGTGTGAACTCAATTATTTCACAGATGTACAACTTTTCAAATCGCTCCCAAGTTCCTGTGGTGTAGGGGTACCCATATATTCTGTGTAGCTTCAGAGAGTGTCAACTGTACTTTGACCGTGGAAAATGAGAAAAAAAAAAAAAAAAGATTTGTTTCATTGGAAAAAGATGGATAGGGTGGATCTGGTGACAATTCAGGAGGGTAGATTTCAAATTCCCTTGCTATGGGTTACTAAAAGAATCCACGTAGATTGAAGAAATTGTATGATTACTGTCACAGTACTGTGTAGAAACGGCAATGCAGAATTCAGCAAAGAATACTAAGGAGAGAACTTCAGTTTTTGGCCTGAACACAAACAGGAATGATAAGAAACTCAGGTTACTGTGATCTTCACTAGAAACTGGATGGGTCCAAGTATACAGCCTGATTCAGGCAATATGCAGTTGTAAATATCATTCTCATGTGCATTTCTATTTACAGTGGGGTGCTCTGTGCAGTAGCCATTAGTGGGACAGCTTCTACAATGTGGCAAGTAGCGGCAAATACTGAGCATACCTGCACTCTGGTTCTGGATGTGTGTATCCAGATGGGTCCTTGGACCCATTTCCATGAGAATCTGCAAAGCTAAAGTACTGATCCAGTGCTGAAAATGCCAGGAGAACTGCTGGGCACTCAAAAGTTTGTCAGGATAGGGTATTTAGAAACATAAAAATGGGAGTAGTGCCTAAACGTAGGGGCTTACTTCAGAAGTCCTTACTTGGGCAAAGAAATTATCAGCTCCTTGGAGTTTGGCATGATGTGAAAGCTTGCTGATAGGCCTGTGGCTATTTTTTTTTTTTTTGTTTACTCAAAAGCAATTTGTTTATTTCTGCTATATCTTACTATATATTATTATTATTCAATGGCAGCTGTGTATTATTATTCAATGGCAGGTGATTATATAAACAGTCCTATGGTGGTATAAATCAAGCATCTGGCTCTATGTGTTCACTTGCATTATCTGGATTTCCCAAACTTTTGCTTTTTTGCGTACTACGTGCAAGCCTCTCCTCCTCTCATATCTGCACAAGAAGATTTATTTGGCAGTAAAAATGTCCACTTAAATTGAAAGTTCCATTATTTACTTTATAGAAGTGAATAACCTTCAATAAATCAGACTTCTTTCTCTTTTCTATTATTATTTATTGTTTACATTACATTAACAGGCAAGTTTTCTGTAAAGCCTTCCATCTTTAATCCACCAAAGCAGAGAAAATGTGATGTTGAAATACAGTTGAAGTAAAGCAGCAGCTGAACCTCTGCATTTATTCTGCACTGATGGGTGAGGAGCTGCTCTGTGTTGTCGTTCAGCATCAGAAATAAGCCATTGTTTGCTTGATTTCTGAGGAGATAATTACCTCTTTAAATGGATGCTCAGTGCCCAGAAGAGGAGGGCAGCAGTCTCTGAGAGAGAGGCTGCTGCTGCAGTTCAAGATGGAATGGCAGCTAGCGGACTGCGTGCTGCAGTAAAAGTCCTGCATAAACCTCTGTGACAGTTCAGAATATCATGTACAAGAATCCAGATGCCCATCTGCAGCCCTAGACACCTACATGTTTTAAAAGCATGACTCAAGTGTCTTCTGGGAGGAGGATTTAGGCCCTTGGTCACAGCTGCGTTCCCTGAATTCTGCAGTGCTCTGGCTTGGTGCAGGGATGAGGGATCACATGTCCTCCGTAAGGAACTGTTGCTCTTTGATAATGTCTCTTCAGGTTAAGCATTACAATCTCTCATCATTGCTGTATATGATGTGAAGAGCCTCTTTCTCCATCATTTCAGATTCTCTTGTTAGTGGGATATAAATTACATTTATTTTGTGTGCCTATTAATTTCTACATTGGAGAAGGTGAGTGCTTACAGACATTGGCTATCCAATTTAAGTGCATTCTTATTTAGCCTTGTTGATGTCTTGGGTGACTGCTCTATGGTCTTTGGGAGATGTTTCACCTCTTTGTCTATGCTTGTTTACTGCCTGTACTGCTGAAAATCCCATTCAGGCAGCCTGGTGATTAAAGGAGCCTGACTAAATGTTGTCTAAAGAAAAGCAGGATGATGCTGTACAAATGTTTGCAAAATGTACTAATCTGCTGGCATGCTGCGGTGCGATGTGCACTGTGTCACGTGGCAAGAATCATCAGTCTGTCCCTGCAGCTTTCCCTTCTGTTGAAACTGCTTTCAACCCAGATATTATTTCTGTCTTTATTTTTGGCAGCAGGGAGAGCAAGTTTAAGTTCTGAAAGGCAGGCAGTCAGGGATAGAGAACTGCCTGGTGAAGGGGTCAGAAAGATCAGGCTAGCTGAGAGCAGCCAGGACTGTTAATGTATTCGTCTTCCCTCTCCTCACAGGGCAGATGAAGGCAAAATCCTACATGGAGCCCAGAGATCCCTCCCCCATGCTTTCATCTCACCCTTCCTGTAAGCGTCATATCAAAGCCAGCCTCTTCCTGCTGGAGGACAACTGGATGTGATTCCTTTTAGAGCCTGTCAGTGCTTCTCCCATACCTGCCCTGTGGAGATGCTGATGAGTGACATGAAACACTTTTTCTCCGAATAGGATTAGCAAACTTTCTCTCCACACTGCTCTGCTTCCCCTTCTGCCTCCACTAGCCCTTGCTATGTGGCCAAAGCTGGGGTGTTGGATACCAAAATAGCATTGGATCATTTCTCCCATGTTTGCTTCTGTCTGAGGAGCTCTGTTATTAGAGGAAACTTGCACTCTTTGAAGAGAATATTGACTAATTTTTTGGAACAAGAACAGGAATTGTTGTGTCTATGTGTATTTATTTGTGCTTCTCCATTTATAACATGTGGAATCATAGGGGCTGTCCTGCATTATGTCCAGTCCGTTGTCCTTCCACACAAATTTGCTGGCTGCAGTCTCATCTGGTATTCTGTAAGTGAGGAGAAGAAAATGGTATCTAGTCTCTCCCAGAGAAAGTGCCATAGGTGAGTTCTAATAAATGAAAATATTCATCTCTCTGAGAAGACATACAATAAAACCTTGCAAATAGGACTCCCAAAATTAGGAATTTAATCCTGCATGCTTACTCTCACTCTTTGAATAACAGTGTAAGATGGACAGACAACTGTTTGCGAGGCAGTGGTGGGTGATTAGTCCAGCAATTCGCTGGAGTGAATCAAGAAATCAGTACTAACTTGCCTCCACTTGCCATAGTTGATGTGTAGTTATTCTACCCATCTCTCAGTGGATACCTTGACCAGTTTGTACTTGCCATTGTTATTTGGCTACACTGGGTTACTGAAGAAAGCCCTAGCTTTCATTCAACTACTTTCCCCTCACCCCAAAGTTGCTGTGACTTTTTGAATGAATGTCTTTACTGTGGTTCAGTTAATTTATGCTGACTAAAGCATCGTGCTTGCCAGACCTTCAGAGACCTTGCCTTGCATTTAAATGTGTACTGTTCTTATTGCCTAGATGCAAATATGCATGAAAAAATACATTTATTACATGACTACATACAATAACTAGAAGCAGCACAATTTTTTCATTGCATATATAGTTGGGTTAGGATGTATTCAGCCAACTATGTATTTATTCAGTATGAAGTATGTATATTGGAATCAATGTTGGGTTTACTTATGTTTGGGTTGAATCTGGCCCTGCAAATTTGCAATATTATGTTACTACATTACAATATGCTGTCATGTTCAGGCCTTTGAATTTATTAAGCAGGATGTAATATGCCAAATATTTACAAATTACTCATTGTTTTGGTACTGGATGTTGGCAGTGTTATCATTAACATAGTAAGCCAAATGATCCTTGCATTAGATTTTCCATGCTATTTTCCAAGCAGATGTCAATGAAGGAAACTAATCTCACTTTATCTCAGATTTTTGCACTTTCAGATGGTTATTCAATCCGTGAATTATGGGACGGTCCGTATCCACATTATCCCAAGGGAATCCCTCTGAAAGAATGTGACCTCTTTGCTCTTGAAGGTGAGAGGAAAGAGTTTTCTTCCAACTTGATGGAAGGTCTGCTTCCATATGCTGCCAATTCTATTAATCTTTTTGCCAAGAGAAAATAACTGTTCTGTCCTTTTCCACCTTTAATTTGTCCCGTTTAGGTTTATTTCTTGTGAAGAGGACTCATTTCTTCTCTAAAGAGGCAATCTTTTCTTGCAACAGCCACTCAAGCATTATGATCTTACCATGGCTTGACCCTTTTGGAAACACTGAAATGTGAAAAAGGGCACTTGGATCCCATGGTGATGAGCAGGCTTAAAAGCACTTTGGTAGATCAAAAAGGCTGAGTTGCTGAGTTTTGTTGCTTCTGTTGGGATTTTTTGTTTCATTTAACCTGTAGTGTCAACACAGCCAAAACTCTGAAAGGCAAACAAGACCGAAAAAGCCTGTTGGGAAACGACCTGAAACTGTTGTTGGCACCACACTTTAAAAGCAAGTTTTTTTACTGTCTGCAAAGCAGCCACTGTAGATCACTATCCTTGTGTTTTAACTGGTGCAATGCTGAAGATTCCTCTGAACAGTGGTATTTCACGTAGAAAAAGAAAATCCAAGAAAACTCTTACTTTAGACCTGAGGTTCTGATTTTTTTAATAGCAGGAATTTTTCCTCTTCTGATTTTGAAACCAGGGAAAAATTGCATCACAGGGCCTGACTCTTTCATCAGAAACTTCAAATCAATTATAAGGCATGCTTAAAGGACTTCAGAAGTGCTTCAGAGAATCCTGATTATTTTCCTAATGCATTTACTATTTTTTAAACCAACATCACTAAGAAAGGAAAAAATCAGTATCTTCACCGCTGACAGGAAAACTGCATAGTCCCTTGATTCTGGGAAGAGGAAAAGAGGGAAAAAAAGAAAATACAAGTGAATTGGTTGTCTGCTATGCAACAATTGCATTATAAAAAGAAAAAAAGGAATGAGAAAGACAAAGACATTATAAACCTACAAAAGAAACAAAGTTTAGAATACCCTCTCTTGACCTTTATTATCCAGGCACAAAGCATAAGTTTCTCAATGTCCAATTCTTGCTAAACTTAATCTATACACTGTCTCCCATTTTCCCTCTAGGGAATGCAATGCCAAACGAACACACGGTGTTCTCACATTAAAATGTTCTATCAGTGTTGCTGTGGGCTGCAGAGGATATTAAGTCAGCGAGTCCCCTTGCTGCTCTACCCTGGAAAAGAGGCCAAAGTTCAACAGTTTCGTTAATTCATTCAGGAAGAGAGGAAAGTAAAAACAAACCAAGTATTTGTTTTCATTGATTGTCCAGGCTTCATTGGTTGTCCAGACAACCAACTCACTTGGTTGTCTTTCCCTTTTTCCTTCTTTTCCCCTTCCCAAAATCAAGAGATTATGGACTTCTACTGTCAGTAATAAAGACACTGACAATACTTAAATCATTCCATCATGTTCCAGTATACACTGAATGAAGTTTAGTATTAGCCTTAAACTACCTTTGCATCATTAATCTAGTTTTATCAGACTGATGATAATTTTTAAGCATGGACTATTTGTTGCGCTTCTTTATCCTCTGAAACCAGATTAATTTTCTTTTCCTAATAGTCACTGAACAAAGACTACGTTTCAAGCATGCTGGCTGGTTCGCAGAGCTATGGAATAGCTCCTTCTCTCTCTGAAAATGCAACTTCATGTAGCATACAGCAATTAAACATTTGGGAAATCTGAGAAACCCTGTGGTCACAGGAGATGCAATCCTACATTGACTGCAAAACTCCTTGCCAGATTAAATAAAAATAGCTATTAATTTCACCATGTTAGGAGCTAAAGAGTGCATACTGGAGCCAAACTCAAAAGCCATCCATTAGTACAGGCTTTCCACCAAATGTAAATGCAATCATACTGTCAAATAGTGAAAACAGAGGTAGCCATCTTAATAAAGAACACCGCTGTTGCACTTTTACAATCCAAAGAAAAGCTTAGTCTGAGGCTGATAGGTACAAATTTGAGAACTTCACTGGCTGCTCAGAAATGGTGTTCACTGTGGTAAACTGTAGTTCACCCCTACAAAGGGATGAAACTTAAAGAAAGCCAAAGAAAGGGAAGAATGGCTGGACCAGAAATATGGAGGATAGGAATGGATCACCTTGGTTAACTTGGTAGTTCAGGAGTTAGTGAGAAGTCTGTGACTGGTTTATTGTTTTTCTTCTGCAGAGCAATTTCCCCTGTCCTCTTCTGCCTCTTTCATGTTATTTATTTTTGAGTAACACTGACCTTACGCACTGAAAAATAGAAGGAGTTTCCTCCTCAAAGAAGAACCATGTGAAAAAGATTTTTCTTGTGTATGAATTCGCGTTTTATAAATATATTTTGTTACAGGTTTTTCTGGCTCATGCATAAAACTAGATTTTATAGTTTAGGTATGTGCTTCAAAAAGTACTTAAGTGTCTTGGAAGCCTACATTCCTTGTCTTTCAGTAAGATCTGAATTAGTCTTTATGTCAGATCTGAAAATAGAGCTGAGGCTCATAAATCAGTTGGGTGCTCTTGAAATTTATGGTAAATCTTGAATGCAATTTCTTTCCTCTATGTTGTTTATAATGATAATCTAATGTTTAACCAATGCTTGGCTGCAGAACAACAGAGAGTTGTGAGATGACCAAGCTCATTTCCTGAGCTACATCACTTTGTTTTCATAACAAGTCTTTATTTAGCATTAACAAGCATTGTGGACTATCTCTTGATTAGATTCTGCATATTTCCTGCCACTTGCATGAACAGAGAAATGTAACCTTAAATTCAGAGCCAATATAAATATTTTTTCATAGAGTGATGTAAGAACTACCATTTTGTTTCAGGAAATTCAGGCTTACAAAAAACTCTTAAACTTTCCTCCATTTTCAGCCCGTCCTGAAAAATCATTTTGAGTGGTCACTTACATAGCTGATACCTGGTTACAGATAATCCTTGAAAGTTAGGTGCCACAAAGAAGACAGAATTAACCTAGCCATAACCACCACAGTGTTCTGATGTGGAAACTAGAAGCCTACCTTTGGCGTCTTATCTTTTGTCACTTAAGGAAATGAAAATGGAAAGAACTTTCTCCTTGAACAGTGCAATTCATCTTCCTGCAGATAAAGCTGCATCTTGCCAGCAAATCAGTCATTTTAATTTAATTCCAAAGTATAGGGAAATAATTCATTATAAAAGAATCAACACAGACCTATTAATGTTTAAATAAAAATAGGTGCTATGAGCAGAAGATTGAGAGAAACACATCATTTTCCAAATAATTCATATTCAAGTCCTTAGTTTTGTGTTCTGTTGTTCTGGTACTGTGCTATGTGGTCCTGGCACTGCTGAGGAAGCTGGGGATTTAGCATTGTCGGAAGTTATTGCAGAATCACCATCAGAAAAAAATGGTTAACATTTTGGAAGAGAGATTGAGATGCTGTATTCTTAGGATTAGGAGAAAATCTGTCCTGGGATAACCTGTGTGCATTGCACACTTGCCTGGAAAGTGTTTGTGAATTCGCACCTTGTATTTTTTTTTCCAGTTTTTGTACACTAATTGCTATGCAGAAAACTTAGAAAGATCTTTTAGTTTGCTTATATTCAAAATACATGATAACTCCCCCTGCCCTGCATAATTCCTGGATCTAATTGCTAATTTGTGAGACTAACTTTGTAGGGCCACCCCTTTCCTCATAGGTTTTGCAGTGGAAACCTGGACAGGTATCAGCTGAATGAAGTTATCCTGGAAATGTCTTTGTATGAAGACCAACAGCTAGTCCAGAAGGACAGAATCCTGGTGGATATTTCTGGAGAGTTTGAATTAGAAAATGTGGTTGATGCTAATATCAAGGCCTAAAGAAAACAGAATTGGAGTCTAAGGGAGAAATTTGCACTATAGGCATAGTTTAGGGGAAGAGGCCAGCTGAGATAGTCAAGGCCAAAGATTGTCACCATGGGATATGCCCCTGAGAGGTTCAGCCAAAGGACTTGAACATTGGAAGGTTTTCAGGTTTTTTCTCAACCAGTGTAAGATTAATTTATAGTTCTTAGGCGGGGGGAAGCTGGGGGATGGGGTCAAATTGGTGGCAAGCTGCCAAAATCTGCTTAACTTCTTTATCAAAAGAAAAATAAACTTTCATCTGCTTTTCTGATGTCTTTGTGTGTGAAAATGGGTGTGTTACAAACTGAATGCAAAAGCTGCTCCACAGCAATGAATTTCAAATTCTTAAAGCTTACGAGACATTATTAAACCTGTAGTTATGGTGGTATGTTAGCAATTGCTGAGTTTCACTAGCTTTGCTTGAGTTGACTTAAAAAATAATGAAAAATCTCAGTGAACTGTTGCTGCTGTTGGTTTCCAGTGGTCAACGTTCAATTGCTGCTTGCATTTCTTTGCTGATTGTTTTGATTTGCTTCTCAAAGACCAGCAAATAATTCACTCAGTCTGGTCTCTGAATCTGATTACAATTTTTATAGTGCCATCTCACAGTCTCAGTCTTTATAGTGTTTTTTGATTTGTGTAAGAACACTGCAGCTTGGTTTTCTACTGTGATCTTTCAGTGAGATGTGCCAGGTTTGCAAGACAGACCTATTTTTTTCCCCCTTCTCTTTCTATCTGATTGTTCTGAAAACACAGTTCTTCAAGAATGCTAAAGCTCCCAAAATATTCTAACTTGTTCTTTGGTATCCAAATTAATCATGAGCATAATAAATTCTCTAGTTATTAAATCTGCCTGTCTCTTCTATTGATTTTGTTGTTATTTTTTTTGCACGACTCTTTTAAATCAACCCCTATTTTTTTTTGTTTAGCTTTGCCAGACTTTAACTGTTAGGTTTAAAATTTGTCTGCGTGAAGAAGAGTGCATTTGTTTGGGCAAAATTACACTGACAGTCTAGAACTTTTTAGAGTAAGGCAAAGGTAAAAAAAAACAAAAACAAAAACAAAAAACAAAACTCGTGTTTTCATTTATATTTTAAGTGCAAAATGCAATAATAATAATAATAATAAAAAAAAGTGTAGCTACACTTTGAATTACAGACCTGAAAAAGTCAGAGAGTTGAGCATTTGGGTCATAAATACGTCTTTTTTACATCCACCCTAGAAATCTTCTCATATATGATGAAATTATCATTTTTTTATTGTTTCAGAAATCCAAATTTAAATTTATTTTAGGATACATTTTAGCTTGTAAATAAATTGAATGAAGCATTGACATTGCTTGAATGTTGAAAATATTAGTTTTGCCCAGCTATTACAAAGAGAATTTCCTTTTGATAATATGTTCTAAAATGCTTTTGGATACCCTATTATGAAGCTGTTAGATGTTTCACTGAAAATGTCAAGTAGTCAATTCTCTACTTCCTTTACTGGACAATTTAAAGTAGTAATGGTTAAAAACAAAAGAATAATCCATTGTCATACGCAGAATGGGAAGAGAAAGTGAGGACAACTCTGTCAAGTTGCTAATGTTGGATGCAGTGGGGTTCGGTGTTGAAGATGGCCTACAGCCAAGCAGTTGGAGATCATGTCATGAAATGAATGCACTGAAAAGTTTGAATAAAAGCACTTCAAAAAGGGACAGGTAAGGACTTTCTTAAATGATACTTTGTCCAGTTCCAACCTGGGGAATCTTACTTAATTTATTGCCAGTTAACACAAAATTTTGATTACTGATTTAGATATTGAGGAGCAAAAACAAAAAAATACAGACGCTCTTAAGGAAGCACCTTTCCTTCTCTTTCCCCAGATCTGGCTTTAGTCTGGCATCTCTTCTCTTCCTTCCTGCTCTTGGGCCCCTGAACCTTGCAGACCCCTCAGTGAGGCAGTGGGCCCATGGCAGGCTGAGGACACCAGCCTAAGAGCTTCCTGCTGCTCCTCACTTGTTTTCCTCTGCCCCAGGGTCACCCATTGCTTCAGTCCCTCAGTACAGGCACTGCTCACGAGCAGCTGTGAAACAGTGTGGCATCTCCCCGGTGCAGATTGTACAAGTGTGGCATGCAGGCCCTTGTTCATCGTTGGTGAAAATGCACAGCTAATGGTGGTGACTTTGTTGAAAAAGAATGTTTTGGAGCTGAGAATTTGCTCTACCAAACAGTGTTATTGTGCTCTTTGTATCTGTTGTTGTTTCTATGGAAATAAATAGGAGGCATTGTTTTTGGAGTGATCTACATAGATGGGCATGTTATTTGAAATTGGATCGAGCTTAACCAAAATACTTTTGTGCATCAGCAGCTTGTGTCACAAGGACAGGCTGAGACACCTCATGCACAGGTGAGATCTAATGAAGCTTGTCTTGAGAGATTCTGAAAAATCTACAGACAGTATCTCAAAAAAGATCATCTGAAGGCATTTTGTTGTAAGCTCATAAGCTACTTCATGAAATTTCACTTTATTAGTTGTTCATTGTGCTGGTGGTTTTTTTTTCTTTTTTCTTTTTTTCAAAAGTGACAGATAAAGTTTTCCAGTATTTTCTGTCTCTGGGACTGAAAAGCTGCTGCAGGAAAACTATTCCTCTGAGCATCAGGCACTGCTATTTGAAAACATGAGGAGAGAAGAAATAGGATGGCTGTGTCCATTAAAAGCAGAGGCTTGATGAAGACAAGGACTGCACAAGCAGAGGGGAATATTATGTTTTCATTCAGCAACTTACTTTGTTATGTTAGTTTTAAAAATTGTTTGAAAGAAAATGGTATCCCATTTTATATTTGAACTGCAATCAACTCTCTTCGTGCAAAACAGCAATTGATAGGAATGAGTTATTCCAGCAAGAAATAAAGATAGAATATGTTATTTAAAAACTGTGCTTGTCAGATAAAAGGGAGAATAATTTATTAGAATTATATGTTACTGTACCTCTGGAAAAAAAATACATTAAAAATTCAAACAGTGAAGAGAAAAGCGTTGGGTGAAGAGATACTGTTAAAAGAGCACATCTGTTTCAAATTCTTATTTGGGAGAAAAAAATCCCCACATATGTTTTTATTTTAAATTTGCATGTGTGTTGTTATCCTTGTGTTAACTATTAGGTAAATAAAATTATTGAGAATACATTTTTCACTGAAGTCTGGTTAGGAATATTTGTACACATTATGAGAGAGATAATTTGAAAGCTAATTGAAGCTTTGTGAGGAACCAATTCCCTACTGATCCCTTAATTTAATCTACCTGCCTTTTGTGTACTAATGTAACCAAAAGCACTTATTTATTTTGGAAATGAAATAATTTTAGCATTCAGTTTGCATTTTTGACATGCCTTGCTGGCGCACAGCATAGCACAGAAGTATGTCACAGGCTTTGCAATTGCACAGGCCCCAGCAAATGCAACTGTAGTGAGAACTGAGTCGTGGAGGAAAAGACATTTGGTTTTGTTTAATGGAGTATACATATTCAGCCACATTCAGTTTAGATAGCTATTTTTGATACACTCTTGTAAAGTTAATAAGCTATCTTGTGAGCATATGAAGGGAGCTCACACCCAACCTAGCCATTTGGGTATCAGCAGGAGTGAAATCAGTGGTAAAAACCCCATCAGCTTTCTTCAGTGGATTTTATCTGACAACCATGGTATGGACCTCCCAGTTTCAGTCTGCCTTTTTTTTTTTTTTTTTAAAGAAAGAAATGTGGTGAAAGGATATTTGTTTTATTTTTGGTTGTGAGGCCCCTGACGTTGTGTGAGCATCTAGATCCGGCCCTTTCTGCTTTTGTCACCAAAGGGTCAGTCAAGGAGGACAGGGCAATTTTATCCCACCTGGGATCTAATCAGTCAGATCAGCTGGAGGGAGCTGCCTTGGGCTTTGCACAGGTGGGACAAACCAGACTCTGGAGGTGTCTGTCACCCTCAGGTGTTCAGGGAATGCTGATCTGCTCCACCCCATTTTGGTGCTCTCGGTTGTCCTCACTAGAAGTACTGCAAAATGGGTTAGAATCAAGGCAGTACTTCTGAAATTATCCCCAGGCAGTGGGCAACATGAGCCCATCTGATGTGAACTGGGAGAGCCCACAGGTGAGAAAGGACTTTTACTTTGTGTTGCAGGAGCTAGAAACATGTTGGGTTCTGGGCTTCAGATGAAAATAACTTTATGGACTCATTATGCTCCTTTCTCCACGGCAGAAAAGTCGGTGATTCAGTATCGTTGCCTCTGCCACTTTATTGCTCCAAAAAATAGTCATAAAGAAGAGCAATAAAGTCATTAGAGAACTTTATTAAAACCATTGCTGTGCCTCCAGCTGCTGCAGGAAAAGAAAAAGGCTTCTGGACCAAAGTTTTCTCTCCAAGATTTTTGTCCTCTGCAGAGACGAAGGAGGCTAAAAAAGAAATCCCTGTCTGTTGCTGTTGCCAAATAGGCATGGCTTCAGTGTTTGGAGAGCCCCTCTTGGGAAACTGGGAATGGTTTGATGTAGAAAGATTTATGGGCACTTAAAACGTATAATGAAACTGTTATCTTTGCTCTCTCTGCTCTTTCTAAATCATATAAAAATCAGGTGATATGTGCTCATGGTAGTATTAATAACTGTCAAGTCAAGTATAAAGCAAAAATATTCCCGACTTGTGTAGAAATTAGGGCCGAGGCTGAAAGCTGCCGGTAAAGTGATTTTTGTGTTGTCTCCAACAGTAAGGTGCTGCTCTTGCAAATCCCTCTCTGTAAGACGACCTCTTGCCAAGTCTCATTAACTTCAGCAGGAGCTTCATGAGCACTTGGGGATTCTGCCATTCTGAGCGATTTACGTGACCGAGGCCCGGCTGGAGAAAGAGCACTTGTGCTGGAGGGCAAGGAGGGAAGGGAGGGAGAAAGGTGGTAATGCTATCACAGTCAGGAGAGGTCTCTGGGATTTAAAATCCAGCTGAAATACCCTCACTGTTATCCCCTCCCTCCAACCCAATGAGATAGGTGTTGTTGGAAAACTTGTCTGTAGGCTGAGTTTCTTCTTTCACCCTCTGTGATGAGAGTTTTGCTGACGTGGTGAAGTCTGAGCGTTTGTAATTAATAATAATTTAAAAAATGTTGTCTACAAGTTTGATTGAAAACAGGAGTGTATGTGATTTTGTGCACTCAAAGTTAATGCACCATCCAGTTGTGCAGTATGATACAAATTTGTTTTAAATGATTTTTGGTTACTCTCAGAGACTTACTGTTTAAACTTTTTTTTTTTCCTTCCCTCCTCCAGTGGCTAAACACTTTTTATCTCTCCTTCTTAAGTCTCACTCTGCGCTCCACATGTACGAGCTCTCCTTTCGTAAACTTGTTAATTTTTATGTTTGGTGTAAACGGGAAGCATGGAATCCAGGGCAATCAGCTTGAATCCATGGGAAAATGTCCCTAAAATTAATTTATGGTGGATGAGATCGACGCTGAAAAGGCCGACTTGAATTATTTCGTTACGTTTGGAGAATGAAGCTGAAGGTTTGACAGCAGCAAACAGAGGAGGGCACAGCCAGCCCCAGCTCTTGGCAATCGCCACTCACAGCTTTGTCCATGCAGCACTTCAATCATTGGTAATATGCTGCTCTTTGGCAACTCCTAAACAAAATCTTGAATTAATTTTGCACCCAGGGGAGAGTACAAACAGTGGTGCATTGCTGTTGATGGTGTTTATTTTTCAAAAGCTTTAGTAGTACAAAGATGTGGTTCTGAAATGCGGGTGGGGAGGGAGGAGCAGGAGAAAGTTACTGAACAGGAGAAATAAGGTTGCCAGGGCAGGGACAATGGGTACTTCTTACTGCTGTGCCCAAGGGAGAGTGGAGATTCTGAGGGCTGAAGGCTGGGTTCTGCTTCACCTGTGGGAAGCATGTGTCTGTGACAGGGAGTTCTCCTTTCACGTACAGAGTGACTGCCTAGTGCACTGGGGCTATGACTGGTAACAAAAGGGCATCAGCATGCTCATTTCTGTTTGGCATCTGAATAATCTTTAAGCTTCTAAGACAGCATATTTTCTCTTTTTATGCTGTTATTGAATCAGATCAGGTACAAAGAATATTTTTGTTTTTTTTCTCTGTCACCTTTAATGTCATTCTAGCTCTGAAACACATTATTGAGAGAACTGTCATGAGCAGAAGCAGTAAGTGCTGCCCCTTCTCATCTGACTAATGAAGTGAGTTCACACACAATTTAATTTGACTTGAATTTGAAAATGCTTAGCTACAGAAGTATTAAGAATTTCCATTTCTAAATGATGACTAAAAGAACTGAACTCCGACTTCAAACTTACTGTAGTGATATTTATTTTTTTTTTAGCGTTGCTTCTTTTGTCAAAGGTGTAGGAAAACGTAAGAGCTCCTGAAAATATTTTTCCATTTTAAGCAAAGGCAGTTGTGTTTCTGGATTAGTGAATGCTATTGCTGTGTGTCTTTGCATATGATCTGCACGCTTTGGATCCATCACAAGAAAAAACAAGCGTTTGGCATCTAATTAAGAATGATGGAATCCTACCTTCTTTGTCATCAAATTCAGTTTGGGGAAAAGGAAATTTTCTTAAAAAAAAAAAAATCTATTTGTATGTTCAGCCAAATTTCAGAAGCAAAGGCGTGCATTCCTGCTAGCACTTTGTCACACTTCAGATGGTGATTCCATATAGTTCTGTTCGCCATGCAAATGGCATTTCCATATGCAAACATGGGCATTTGTATGGCCACTTTGGCATTTACAAGCATCCAACGTGCTCATGTTTATGGCTATGCAACAGTACATGGACTTTGGCTACGGAAATGTTGTCAGCTAAGTGCAAAACCATAGATATATGCACAAGCACATTCCCTGCTTATTAGCAACCTGCTATAAAGCCCTGTTGACATAGCTATTGGTTGTGTGTAATCATTGTGTGCATTTTTAGCTATCACATTAAGATTCCCAGTTTCTTGTAAAATCAGTCACTACAGTATTTTCTTTTTTTATTAATACCTGCGTGTATGAGGTGTCTGACAGAGTTATTATCCACTTTGGTGATGAAAAACTCCTGCTGAGGTTCGGGAGAACAGGATTGCAAAGACCAGCATGATGTCTGTCTTATAAAGCGCTCATTCTTCTGACTGACCATCTGTGTGTGAAAAAGGACTGCTATTACGCAGCAGTAGTTTTGTTGAGTTTGGCCTTGATTTCTTTTTTCCAGATTCTGCCCAGCAAAGAGGAGGGGAGAGAAGGGAAAGGAGAATTTCACTGGGGAGTGAAGGAGGTGGGGGTGGAGGGAAGGAGGGCTGAAAGCTTAAAAACAGAGTGACTAGTAGAAGAGTACAGTAAAGTCAGTGAATAATTTTACTGTCCTGGTCTTGCAGCTTGGGTATGTGCCATGTAAAACAATAACATCTTCCAAGTGAGAAAGGCAGAGGGGGAGGGGAAAGCTAGGGTGCAGAGGGGGGAGGAACTGGAGGCACGAGAGGGATTGGATCCTTGAGTGTGGCCATTGCCGGTTCTCAGATAGCTACCTTTTTTTCATTAAATATTTGACACTGAGTCATTTCCTAGGATATAAACTCTGTGCTAGTCTGTTGCCATTGCTTGATAAACAATATTACAGGTAGGCTGCTGGCTTCAGGTTTTACCTAAATAACTTGTTCTTGCTTCTTTGGAGCCTTACGGACCTTGCTTTAAAATCGTTGTATGACACAGGTGGAGATCTAGAGGCAGGTCTTCAGGAAGGATGTAGGGCTGCCATGCAACTTGGCCTGGGTCTTTTTTATGTTTCTTTCTGTCTGCCTAGTGAAATGTTATCCAGGGTTTGTTGAAGGGTTCATAGATTGATAGCCAGGACTACAGTGCATACCTGGGATTCTGGCTTCTTCGTCAGTGTGCTGAACTGCTGGGAAAAATTAGGGTAATTGTGCATGCATTACTGGGTGCACTGGCAAGAAGCATGCTGCCTTGGGTAAACCTACCTACAGAGGTGTTCCTGCCAGACTGTTTTCTGTGCCTGCTTAGCCACAGTGATGTGTTGCGAGAGCCTTCATGTGTGCCATGCAAGACAGAGGAGGCTTTCAGGGCACGGTGGCCCAGAACAGAGAGGCTGTCAGCCTGCTGCTGGAGAAGGCTTCCTGTCCTGATGGAGATGGTGTATGGGGCTTGGGCAGTGGCCACCCGCAGCCTGGTTTTGGGCTCGCATGAATACAATTTTTGTGGTATCTTGCAGACATCTGGTTTGGAGCAAATTGATGCTGTGACTGAATGTGGCCCACAGTTCTTCGTTTAATTAGAAGCTAAACTCCAATAGGTCTGATCCACCATCTGGTGGGAAGATGCACTGTGTGTGTGCCTGTGCACATGTGGCGTGCCCCTCCTCTTCCCCCAGCCTCAGCGCACCGGGACAGGGACACCAAGCTGCTGCTGCAGCCGCAGCGGGTTTTGTGCTTAAGCCTTTCTTTCATCAGTGGCTGAACAGACCCCATGAGACAAGTTTCTCTGGAACGCTGCAGCAAACATGGATTTCAGCTGCCAGTTTGACTGGTGGGTTTTTCTAGAGGGTGTGAAATTGTAGCAGGCTGTGGGCTTGCAGTGCAGGAGGAGGGGCAGGGCTAAAAACCTGAGAACACTGTTGGGGATAGTGGATAATTTCAAGCATTTGAGCCACTGGTGAGAGGAGGCCAGCGCCAGATCAACACTGAACTGGTCTGAAGAAATAAAACCTAAACAAATAAACCAAAAAGCCAACCAAGAACAACAAAATGTGGAGAGTAGGAAGGGAAAGGGAAGAGGAGAAGCTGAGCTTTCTGCATGAGGTCTTTTCTTAAAGGGGCTAACGTGTGCCATAGCATTTACTGAGACCCAGCAAGAAGTTATTGAAGAGAAACCTTTTGCTTTGTTAACTCATAACCCATGTCACTTAAAAGCTATTTCATGCTTTTATAGGATGGATGTGGCAAGCCTCCAAGAAATGGGTGGCAATCACGTAGAAAACACTTCCCTATTTAATTAGAACATTGCAATGATGTAATAGAAGGGAAGTTAATTGCAGGAGGGGGAAGTTACTGTCACAAATCCATTCCGTGTTATTTAAATTATTCCTGATCTAAAAATGGGGATAAGTAGTGAAACGACAAGATTTGTTAACAATACAAAACTATTCAGGAAACTCTAAAATCAAATCAACCATGGGGAGTTTTAGGCACTATTATGATGCCAAATAGCTGAATCTCTTCTCTAAGATTATTTTCTAATCTTAGCAAAAGAAGAGTGAAGAAACTATTCCATGAATTGTAGAAAATAGCTATTCCCGCTGTGGGGGGAAACACATCAGGTGTTGTAACAACGTCACCTAAAAACAAAGGCATTCAGCTAGAACACTAGGAATAGGTAGGAAGAGAATAGAAGTCAAAGTACAGAGCATCATGCCACAGCGTAGTCACACCTTGTCTTTGTGCAACTCTGGAAGCCTCTCTATTGAAAAATGCTAAAGGTTATAAGAAAACATGAAGAGATGGGTCATTAGGATTCTGTGGAATGTTTTCTATGTGACAAAAAATGTAATTGACTCACTACACTGGAAAAGAGTGACTGCAGGTGAAAGATAATCATTATCTCTTAAAGCAATGAAGATGAATGAGGAAGGATAGAGAAGGTGAATAATACATGATTTTCTCTACATAGTATTTTTCACTCAGCAAGAACTATGAACACTCAATTAAGTTCTCAGACAGCTGATTTTATACAAGCAAAAGGAAGTACGATGAAGTCGTGGACTTCATTGCCACTAGATGTTGTCCTGGACAAAAGCATAAGCAGGTTCACAAAAGGATTAGGTAAATTCAAGGAGGGTGAGTTCACAAGTAGCTGTTAAACACGATGGTGCAGGTGCAAGCTCTCATTCAAGATGTCTAAAACCTACTACCTTGCTCATAGCTGGATGGGTACAGCAGAGAAAGAATTACTTCGTGCATATCACTTTTTGTATAGCTGGTATTAGACTGGACTACATAGACCTTTGACAGTGCTTAGGTTTATGAATCCTATTTTTTTCCTGCTTGCTAGCATAAGAAATTACAGAATACTTGTCAGCCTGGTGTAAATTGCACAACGCATTGCTGAGTGGATGAGGATGATGTTTCTGGAGAGCTTCATGAGGAGGTGAGCACTACATGGTGTGCCAGGAGAAGAGTGCTCATGGCCAGTACTACAAGGCAACGTGCTCTTCATTTAGCACAGATCATCTGTCTTAGTCCCAGAGGTGATTGAAAACACATTTTTACAACAGAGAAAAAGAATGGCCACAGTTAAATTGGTAGATGGGAATCTGCTCTGGGAAAGTGAACAAAGGATGATCAGGGGGTCATGTTCTTGCTGATAGTGTGGTTGCTGATGTTTTTTCCATATCGGTGTCAAAGAGGGAAACCAGCAGCTCATACACCAATGAGAGGCCTATCTGTTATGAATGTCAGCACTTTGTAAACTACTTCACTCTACTCCCTGTCTCTTCTCTTCACTTCTAAGCCTGTCCCTTAATAAATAGCTTGGATGGACAGAGATTCTCTGCAAGACAGAAATGTGCCATGTAGATGTACAACAAGTCTGATAAAAATGAGTAAGAAAGACTGAATGAGAGAAGGAAAATGAAAAAGTGTACATGTTCTTATCCAGACAGAAAAGCTGATATTGAGAAATGGTTCACCAAAACATGAAAAGAAGTCAGTTTGTGTAGACTCTGACTTTGAGTGTAACTTAATGAGTTGTGCTTGGGTTCTGAAATACTTAATTCATTTCAGATATTATTTCTTTTTTGTTTCACTCCTGATTTCTGTCTCAAAGTGGAAATGCAGGAAATCTCTCAAGAAAGGCAGTTCTGGAGATTTCCAGCTCATTTTGGGGCTCTAGAGATTCAGATAGTTTGGGTAAACCTGTGAACTCTTGGATGTTTATCTGAACTGAACCTGAACTCTTAAATCTTCTAAGGATCGCCTGGCTAAGTCAAAGGGAGGAAGGCCTATAATGATAATTTTAATGCTCTTTTCTCATTCAGCCATGGATACGACCCTCCTCAGCCTCCTGGGAATTTCTCTGTGCTGCATTAAAGAAAGAAAAAGCTAAACAGTGTGTATCACATATGCACAATTAAACACTGTATGCACCGTTACAGTTTCAGCTGCTATACATCCTAGTTACTAGTTGCTGCCTTAGGAGGAAGATTTAGCTAGAAAACAGATGACTGTTTCCACCTGACATTGTTTCTTATGATATTTTGTCTTGTCAGATGAAGAAAACACTAAACAAAATTACTATGCTATAGGAAGCAAAACCACAAAAAGAAAAGGAAGCTCATTAACACTATATAAGGTATGCATTCATTTCATTCAGTAAAATATTTCAGAAGTGAGTACAGTAACTTTTTCCTTGTCTGATCTTATAACTACACCATCGGTTGTTTGATGTTTATCTGTGGAGCTCTCTGGGAAACAGGGAGAAGTTTATAATCTATGTTCTGTAGAAAATAATTTTTAAGTACCAAAGATGATATCATAGCCTTCCTGATGTCAAAAGCAAGGTACTAGCTGATTTTTCTTGCTGCAAGATTTTACTATTAGTAGTTAACAGAAGAAATCCACAACCAAGCTAGGAATGAAATCAAGATTTTCACCCACTTTGTCAATCTGTCTACATATATTTTCATTTCACCGCAATTACCATGGGTTCAAATTTGTACTCTGGTGTTAAATGTAAAGCAGCCACGATACCTTCCCTGATGTTCTCCAGTTGTCATATCTTCTGTCCTTTTGAGACTATCAGGGGTGGCAGTGGTCTTATACTCAGTAAGTGTGGAGTGTGGTGAAAACAGGGGCCTGTGTTCTATTGTCCTTCCAGATTCAAGAAAAGCCATTGCTTTAACCAAACTTCCTCTGGTAATTCTGCAGATCAATGGTTTGGTAACAAGTTGGAAGAGGCAGCACACTTCATTTTGAGGCAGGTAAGTATGGTGCCCCCTATTCCTCTCACCTGCCTTCAAACACCTACGTAAATGCCACAGTTAGGAGCCTATGGTAGTTCCTCCAGTCTGTGGGGTTGGTAATCATCACACAGTAAGGAAGGTCTTGCTCTTTGGTGGTGCCTGAAACTACAAAGGATAAATCTCAAGTTTACTTCCCGAATGCTTTTCTAAATTGTACTCTTAATTTTTGTGAAATTGCTACAACTGTGTTATCACAGCAGCAGTCATTTGTGCCTTTTGAGCTGCCTGACACAGTAGAAAATTTGGAATAGTTCATTTTGTTTTTAGAGGAATTTGGAAACCATCAGCTCTCACTCTGGACTCCTGTTCTCAGTGTTCTGTAGAGGCACACTGCTCTCACTGGCTTCATGCTATGGGAGCAGCTGCTTGTTCAGAACTCTTCAAAATGTTGGGATGGCTGTTATGTTCCTCAGTCACATGAAATGTCTGTAGCAGAGTTCAGACTGGGCTCATTCCCAGATTTTTGACAGGGAATCAACTGGAGTTGTTCCTGTTTGAAATTATAAATTATGTGGGATTCGGTAATTTTGCAGGATTTCCAGATATTTTAAATTTGGCTGGCTTTCTGTTTTCCTGTATGTGTGGATCCATGCAGACATGATGCCTATCGACACGAAACTACAAGAGCTGTAGCTTAGGGAATGATTTTCATCATTGTGAATGTAGATTTCCAGTTTGGAATGCTTATCTTACACATCTTCACAGTGCTCTCAGTCTTTCTAACATATTGCCTCCTAGAGAGCATGTCTGCATATAAGCACAGTACATCATTAAGCTTCTTCGAACATTTTTTTTTCCTCCTAATGAAACCAATGGAATTAAGCAGTGAATGGGAGAAAGACATTAACGAACAAATCTTGCAGAGGTAATGCCTTAGGAGAAATGTCCATGCCAGCAGCATGCAGGAATGCCTCCTATACGTACTTACCCTGGTATGTACAACTGTGTTTACACAGCAAATCTCAAAGACGATGAGCTGCTATACACAAGGTCCAAGGAGAGCTGAACCAAGGGAATTATACTTATTCAAGGGATATAACAGAGTGAACGTTTTACGATCAAAGATCATTTTGGGGCCTTTTCTGCAGATGGAACACTTAGCCTCATCTTGAGATATAACTACAAAACTGATTCAAACGTTCACTGTCTTTAAATGTTTTTATTTTGTCGCAGTATGCATCTTTCCTCTTCCCTCAGTATTGGTAATATTTATTTTGCCATCCAAAGAACATTTATGACTTTCTTTTAAAGTCAGAGTATTGGATGCGGGTTTAAAAAATTGAATACTTGCCAAACATTGTTTAGATGCAGTCTGATGATATTGTTAATTCCAAGAATGTTTCATGGAGAAGTCTCACTGAAGGCAGGTCACACCATCTGCAGTAAGATTCTAGCTCTGATGTTGCTTTATCTCAGAGAGAAAAAAAAAAGAGGGTAATAAAATGGGATTATCAGTGGAAATGAAAACACTCAAAGTAGTGAAGTCTAAAAACAAACAGTCTCTCTCTCACACTCTCAGGAGAGATTCTTTCAAATGGGGCTTCAGATAAGGAAAAATTTCCACTGGAGGTGAAAGTAGGAGAAATAATTTGGCTAGCTGAGCTTTAGGTCAGTTACCACAGTTGGACCTCACTGTGGTTTGCCCTGACTCTGTGTTGAGCGACTAGCTTAGTAGACCAGAGAATGGGACTATACATGGTGTTTGTGGACCTCACATTCTTCCTTTTCTGAATCTGAGCGCAATGAGAGTCAGTGCACTGACTCTTAATGTTACCAAACCATTGGCGAGCGAGGATCCAGATGATGATCTACATATAGCGTAGTTTGCATCCTGTTAGTCCCTTCAGCACTGCTGAACACCACCATGCTTTTGCGTGTTACTCTTACAAATTTGTGAGTCATGCAACTCTGTCAGCTCATAGCCCAGTGACTTCTGATGAAGTCTGAGAATGGTGATTTCAGTCTTATGTTTTGTTCTGACATGAGTTGTCATGGTGTATGGGAACTGATTGAGCACCTGGGGAAAAGACTGGTCAGCCCTGCGAGCACAGGTGAAGGCAATCCACTGCGTGACTGGAAGGGGTAGAGCCAGGCTCCACTTCTCTTAGACCTCATTGAAGGGCTGACTGCTACTGTAGCAGGATCTCTTTCTGGAGATCCCTCCTCTGTGGAGTTTCTCCTGTGAACCCAGATCGTTGGAGATGGGTAAGCAATCTTCTTCTTCCTTTATAGCACCTTTCTATTGCGCCGATCCTTCTATCATTACGCTTCTTTTGTATCACCTTTTCTATCATATTGATCTTTCTGATTGCTACACATGGAAATGAGCTTGAGGTTTCAGATCTAATGTGAAACAGCACTGAGCAGGAGGTGATACTGTGGGCCAGAAGCCTTATGTGAGAGTCTGTTGCCTGAGATTAGCTGAAGTCTGGCTGTCTTGGTACTTGCTATCTCGTCTTTCAGCACGTCAGGAGATCTTATTAGGATTTGTTCCAATTAAGAATTGTTTATTACTTAAGTAAAGAGTTTAGAGCCTAATTTCCTCTGTTCTTTTAAAACTAAAGGATGTGGAATTCTTGTTTACTGACGGAAATCTTTTTCTGGCAGAAAAAGCAATGAAATATACAAAAAACCCTAATATATACAGGGCAAAATGCAAGAAATGCTGAGAAAAATAACAATGCCCTCCTTTCTAGTATAGGACAGAGTGGATATCCAGAGATGAGTATAAAAACAGCATAATTAGGGTGATGTTTTATTGTTAAACTGTTGGAATAACTGATAATCCGCAGTCTAGGGACCTCTTAGAGCACGAGTTGTGTCTTCACCTTGGTGTTTTATTAGCCAGTGGTCCTCACTTCCTTCACAGACTGTATGGTCCAAAATTATACAGGATTTTGTGAACTGGAGGAAACACCTCTCTGCACAAAGTTATTAGAAAGGGTGGTACAGTCTCGGAACAGCCTGTGTTATTATTTCCTAGTCAGTGATACCGCCAAATGTGTAGGAAGCTAAATTCTTCCTGTACAAGTATTTCCCATAATTTGTACACTAATTTCCAGTATGCTGAACAAAATCACTTCCTGTTGTGGGGTGGTCTTTGTTTTCTCTCTGGGTGTATGAAAAGGCTAATAACTCTACGGATAGTGCAGTCGCTCAGGATTGTCTTTTTCCAGAACTCTGGACCATGTGGCATTCAGGATTGCACTGGGAATTTCCCCCCCTCATATTTGAGTCCTGCCCACGATTTATAGGAGAATGGGAGTCTTGACATCCGGAACACAGAAATATCTATTGCTTATTTCCCAGTAGAACTTTTGACTTAGAAGATTTAGATGCTTTTCCTTATTAAATTGAGTGAATACTTCAGTGTTTTCAACTCAAAGCCCATCAACATATCTTCATATTTTGTCAAGGGGCCCATCTGCCAATTCTCAGTGGAAGTGCTGTTAGCAGCGCTGGTAATCCAGCATGGTGGTCTAAGAGAAGGATAGGAGCCAGACGTTTGTGTTCAGGCTCCAGTTTTCTCTTGTGTTTGGCTACAGTTACTGAAACCAAAGCATTAAAAAAAAACAAAACAAAAAAAAACCCACAAAAAAAACCTGCTGTATCTGGTTTGTGTTAAATAAGCTTTTCACCCCAAAATCAGAAAGCTCCCTGCCCCATACAGTTCTGAATATATTCTTTAGCTTTGTGCCTGTTTCTTCATCTGTTAACTTTCAGGGGTGCTGTATTTATTAAAGCAGACTTGGCTGTTTGGTAGATGTTTGCAGTGCAGTGGTTAAATATGAAAAACTGAATGTGTGGATGGTAGAT
Organism: Numida meleagris; assembly: GCF_002078875.1. Lineage (NCBI taxonomy): Eukaryota > Metazoa > Chordata > Aves > Galliformes > Numididae > Numida > Numida meleagris. Next base: position 23,040,066 of record NC_034411.1, read on the forward strand.
TAGGTGGTTAATTTTGGTCTGTAATTGCAAACTGAGAGTAGGAAAACTTGTACAAAACCAGATCGTGTATTTGAGATTTGAATCTCTGCCGTTAAATCTCTGTCTCTCTGTTACGCGTATGCGACCTCAGACATCATACCCTGCTCTGGCTTCCAGCTCATCCCTGCTGTCACTACAGTGGCATTTGACTGTTTCTGAGGTGAGATAGGGAGCTGGAAGTGTGCTGCGTGGTGTCCCGCAGCTCTGTGCCTGATACAAAACACACTTCCCACCTTCATGACACTCATGTAAGTCTTCTCCTTCTGAGCCCTCATGCTTCCCCTACCTCCACGGGACTGCACTCCCTTTCCTTTAAGAAAAATTTTATGTTCACATTGTTAATTTTGACCTGATTATTATTTGCGAGACCAATAATTGGAAAAAGTTATTGCTTAACAGCTTTAGTGGTAAATCAGTTCCAGCAGCTCTTTGCTGCTACTCGCAAGAATCCATGTGCTTCTCAGCTAGAAGCTCTCATCTCTCTCTCCTCCCCTCTCCCTCTCTGAGATCCTTTGCTGGATCCATATGTTGCTGAGGATGTAAGCGCTTCAGACGAGTGGTTCAATATACAGTTATGATTCAAATTTTTGGCGTCAGCTTTTTATTACAAGCTGTTGCCTGGCTTGAGGCATGAGAGAGTGGGAGCAGAGAGAGCTCTCTATCATGTGTGAAGCAAGGAGATGGCAGGCAGCTACTGCTGCAACTATACACCAGTGTTTTTTTGGAGCATGCAAATGGGGTCTGGAGCAATCCCTTGGCCCATTATCTCTACCAAATTGATAGCTGTTGCTAGATCTGGGGAATTTAGCAGGGACCCTGACAGTTTCGCTTGGAGCAAGGGTCACAATTTCAACCACAATAAACATTGCAGCTCAAGTAAATAGTATGTAAAGTGTTTTGGTCTGACATGAAGCATAAAATCCAAATCTCTGCTCAAAAATAAGGTCTAGGTACCAGTGATCATTTTCTGTATTGTCTTCAGTTTAGTTAGCATGTAGGCCTAAAGATGTAATGAAAATGTAAGTAGATGTGTTTCTATGAACACATACAGAATAAGTGTCCTGAGACACAGGAATTTGTATTTTATATTAGGCATAAGTTGATCCTCATGTAGAACATTTGTAAATGTGAATAAATTTCCAAACTAAACAAGTAATAAATGTAGGAGATTGTAAATGGCAGAGATGCAGAATAATATCCTCTGACTAGCAAAACATGGAGATACAAAGAGAAAAATGAATGAAAAAATGAATTTAAAAAAGTCAAGGACAGATATGCACGTGCTTAAGCTTTCATCTGAGGTGATGTTGTGTAGGAGCCTCACAATATCAGACATTATTACCATACGCACAATTCCACACACAGCTCTCCCAAACAAAGTGCTGGTGTAGCACAGTCTGTGGGAAAAGTGGAATAGAGATTCCCTGGGACACAAGGGCAGCGAAAGCATCAGACTAATTTAATACAGAACCAGGTCTGATCCAGCCGAAGTTATTAATTTCTGGTCCAATATTAGCCATGCTAAGCATAACTTGATCGCTTTGGGATTAAGCAGGTCTCCCATGGTCTAGGTTCCACTGGACTTAAAAAATGAATAATAAGGACCAGAGAAGACTGCTGGGTGAGCAGAGGAAAAGAGCACAGATGTTCCCTGGGGAGGTGACTAAGGATTGGATTTGCTGGGTTGGAACATGCTGAAGCTGTCGGACGGAGGCCCTTCAGGGACAATACTGGTGACTGGAGGTCCCAATGAGGTGCAGGTGCCAGGTGTGTGTGTGTTTTGTGTCTTATTCTGAGGTACTTATATAGCTCCATAAGCTGTGCAGGGTGCTGTAGTGCCTAACTGAGGGCTAGAGATCAGGAGGGAGTTGGATTGCATGGTCTCATGTATTGTGCCTCTGAATGAGAGCTTTGTGGTCTGTTAAATTTTGGATGAGTTTTAGACCTTCCCGATAATAGTCAGGGAACAAATGAGTGTACAAAGTCCTTCTGAAGGAGAAAAGGATGGAAGTATTCCATTGAGATGTATTAAAGTAAATCCAGAAGTGAACTGATGACTTTACAACTCTCAAGCAAAGTATTCCAGATCATTTGTCTTGTGCAATGGGATCATGCATGAAATATGAAAATGTGTACATGACCTTCTTTTAAACTGCTGTGATTTATTACTGCCAGAATGATGGGAGAATGAAGAAGAGCTTATGAAGAAATCAACATTATATGGGATTGCAACATTGTTCTAGGTCTGATGAATCCTCTCTGAAACCCTTTAACCACAAGAAGTCTGCTGCTTTGCTCAGATGGTGCAGAGTGGATATCTCATCCACTCTGATTCTGAAAGGTCTTAGCTCTCAGCATGATTTTCATGAAAGTGGTATTTGCCTACTTTGCCTTTCTTTGTATTAGTGTTGGTGTTGTGGGCAATTTTCTGAATGCAGTTAGGTTTTGTTGCCATAACTTCTTTTTAATTGATGAGAAATTGAATGAATGTTATGTTCTTTGGCAGCATAAAATATTTATTCAGGTAATTCAGCAGCCTTAATTTGCTCTGCACTACTAAAAAAATGCTTTTGTTTAAAAGACACTATGCTTTAATTAGCACTTTTCTTTCATATTTATAATCCAACATACATTTCTCCCCTTAGCCTTCTCAGCACCTTTCTTCTGCAACTACTGTCTTCAGATGATAGTTCTGAAGCAGTCAGGGGAATAATGGAGAGAAACAAAACGTTAGATTTCCTTTTCTTCAGAAGACCCTGTTAATCTGCTGAAGTAATAAAGCACTTTGAGCTGAAAAAAAAATGGGATGGCGTGGCCTTCAAATTATAATACAGTTACTTATGTTATGGTCCTGCCCCAAACACGACTGTTTTTCATTACCTATCAATGTTTCCTATAGTATAGGAATAAATTTATCTGTTATTTATAACTAGGTTTTTCTTTTCTGCGTGCTTTTGTGAATAACTTGTTCATCAAGAAGCATGCCTGAGACCTTGAGATGCCTCAAGTAGTCATTTTTTTCCAAAAGTACCAAGCTTTCAGGCCTGTTGAGTTATTCAGACCAGGGGCCCAAAATCACAGGTTACCTTTGAAAATCTTTAATGGACTTAGACTTCACTAGAGTTTTTGATCTATCCAAGAGTCAGCTTTTACAGGTCAGTGCAATGATCTATGCAACCCTTGCCTTCTCCTCCCTGGGGCCACCGGAATGTGGGAGGCTTTACTGGAATTGGCTTGGGAGTTTCAGTGTCTTAGCTCTGCTGCATCTCTCACGGCAAACTTCTCTATTGCCACAGAGTTCTCCACTGTAGGGATGTGAGAGCGAGAGAGTGCTCCCCCATGGCCCAGATGATGTCTGCTTACAATAATGTTCCTACCAGAGATGCTGGCTGAAAGCCCTTGCACATGAAACTGTCTTCAGTAGCATGCTTCCCTTCTTACCAGAAGGGGAGGAGGATGATGTTTGTTTGTTTCCCTGAAGCTTGTGGCCATAGGGCTTAGGCTGGTCAGACTTTCCCTTGCTTCTGGTTAAATGTAGTCAAGATTGTGTAGGACAGGGCTGTGTCCTTGAGGGAGTGCTGTAGGTATTATGTCAATTGCAGATGCATCTCGGTTTGTGGTAAACCTGGCTGTATGTGAGCCTGATTCACCACTGCTTTGTGGTTATGTATGACAGAAAGGGATTTCTTTTTTCTAAGATTTGTTTTTTTTTTTTTAATTAGAAAAACTGTGTTCAGACAAGGTCAATCATTTCAGTCAGTTTTCAATGTTTTGATGACAAAACATATCCTGTGATATTTATTATTGCCATGTGTTATTGTTATTGCCATCATTTTCAGTCAGACCCATAAGTTTGTTTTGCTTTTATTTTCTGAAGAAAGATTTTTGCCTTGAGCCTTTGTCTGAAAGCGACATTTTTTTTTTTTTATTTGGATTGGATTTGGTAGAGTACTGTCTTTCACCAAAGATGTAATCAGCTCAGAGGATGCTTTGCTCAGGTGTCAGGGTTTTGGGACTTGCCTTAGAGTAGATGAGTTGCTTGAAAGGTAGCATTTTGATGCCTCTGCTTCCACACTCTGTTTCACTTCAGAGCATTCTACATATTACTGTTCATGGTCGCACCCCTGTTTTATTCAGCTGTTCCCAGCTGCATTCATGTTAGCAAGGACTGCAGCGCTGTAACAGTGGATCTCCAGAGCAGAGCACTTGGGGCTAAGGTGCTGATGTCCACAGCAGGCACATTTCAGGGGGTTTACCTTGGACTATTTTTAACTGGTTGGAGTGCAGTAGGTGTGCTTCTGGGGTGGACCTTCCCGTTTAGTTTTTCTACCTGGTCTGTGAGCCCCAAGGCTGTTTGAAGTGCAAACCAAAGCATGGTAAGTGGGATGCTGAGGACATTTGCTTCAAAAGCTCGTTCCTAATTTGAAACAGAAAGCTCGTGTGGTCAAGCTTCCTTTGTTTCTTATGTTCAGTGATTCCTGACACATTGTCCTCTACAGTGAATATCCCTCATGTGGTTAAATCTTCAGAAAAACAGCAGTGCAGTCATGCAAATTTAAGCACTACTGGCCTTCCCACAGTAAAAAATAAAAACAAAAACAATCTAATATTGGAAGAAGCAATGTGCATCTAAATATGTGGGAATGATTGTCTTTCCTGTGCTTCTGCTCACTAATAAATCATGAGGAGCAAGTGTTTCATGTGCGTTTTTCTTTGGTTCAAAATGCAGAGTAATTTTCATGTGTTCAGTGTCCATCAGCAGTAAGCTTTTTTGAACTCCTATGCCACCTAAAATATCAGTAGCTCTTTTTTAACTAGCCTGGATTATCTTCTGCTTACATTTCATCACCACTTTTACACAAACACTACTTCTACCATTTTTTGCTTTATCACTTACCTTCTGAGACAGATGATATATTCAGAATTGCCTTCATTCTTCGATCACTGGTGTAAGTAGAGCTACAAATCCAAAGAATGTAGTGGTACATTAGCCATATTTTTCAGTGTCTGTAAGTTTATAAGAAAACTATGGTATAGCATGCCTGGATGTTTCTAGTATATTAAATACATACAACAAACAACCATTAACGAGTTTTAAAACTGTGATGCTTATTCAGTCCACTCAGTGCTCTTGAATGTGAGCCAACATTAATTCAAGCCCAGTTGATCCTAATAAGTAACTAAGACCCCATTTCGTAAACATGTAATTTTAGCTTGTTATTTCTGGCACTGCCATTAAGTAAAAGTCTCTACCCTCAGAAAGACAGAATTAGGGGATTAGGGATAAACTGAAAATTGTGAATAATTCACAATTTCTTCCCTCTCCTTCTCCCCACTGGAGGCAACTCTAGAGGGAGTTAATAATGGCTCTTGGTCACTCACCTTTTCTTCTGGGTCGTGTACAGGAGTGCGACCTGCAAGGGCAATGGGATTTGCTCATATGAGTTGAGTCTACAGGATAAGATGTAATATCTGATACTTTTTATTATCCTCATAGGTTCACTGGGACAAGGCTGCACAAGGACAATGTCTGCACTAAAAGCTACTGCTTACACCTGTGTATTGTCCCAATGCATCCTTCTTTTCAAACAAAATCTCTGGCATTTCAAAAGAAACTAGCTTTTTTTTTTCCTTTTTTTTTTAATGTAACATTCAGTTAGTGTCATTTCTTACCATCATCCTTAAGGTAGCCTGGAATACATGTTATACTTGTTCTTTAAATAGATTTTTTCTTCTGCTTCTGAGATTTTGCAGAAAGATATTTTATGAAGATCATGTGGGAAACTTTGCAGCATTTTTTCAGGAGATACATCACAGGATTTTACAGAATAAAATGTAGGAGTTCAAATTAAAGCAGCATAGACTGAAAAATGGTGTATTTCTCAATATAGACATTTCTTACTTGGCCTTTTTCTCTACCGTGATGCAAGACTTTTCATGCAGTGTTGCTATCTGTAGAATTAAGAATGGTAGGATATAGGTTTAGGACTATCCATTTATGTGTTTGTGCAGTGTCCTATCACTAGTTCCTGTGGTTCTCTGAGTTTCCGGGCATTATGATGATATGGAAGAGGTAGGAACATGCTTCACCTCTCTCCTGGAGTGAGAACTGCTTGCTTGTGTTCAGTGCTGCTCTCTGAATCTGCCTTGCTCAACCTCTCAGCCTTCTTTCCAAGGCTGCAATACTCATCTAACACTGCTGTACTGGTGTAGCATTGTGACAAAATAAAGAGAGATCTAGTCAATTAAAAGTCAGGCTACTAATAGGCCTGCTGCCTTGTTTAGTCAGTGTTGGTGACTAAAATTTTTCACTTATTTTTCTCAAGAGATTGCTGATGTGGCTGTTGTTCTGGACTTTCTTATTTCTTCATGGGCAATTATTCTTTTTATCAAAGCATGTGGGAGAGTACTGTGCTTGCAGCTGCCTGAAGGAAAGGCTGAGGCAGTTTATAAGAGAAATCAGGTGTATTGCTGTTAAGTTTTGGGTCAGTAGCAGGGCACCAAGTGATTTGGCTTTCTTGAAAAACAGACTGAGGCTTTTGATTTCTGAACAGAACAGGGGAATGCTTGCAACCCGCAGAGACTGGAGTCTCTCCAGGCCTATCTAATATAATGAGAGAATTCTTTGTGAAAAGCATAAAAGGATGACATTTTAGCGGTGAGTGAAATATTTGATTACTTTTTCCATAACTTAAAATAACTGGAATGTTCTTTTGCAATCCCTTTCCCGGTGAGGACTGGGAATGTGTAACCTCACCATATATCTACCTCAGAGACATCTCCAGGGAAGCCTGTGGTGATACAGAAAAATGGGCTGAAAGCTCTTTCTGTGTTTTTTTTTTAAGCCCCAAGGAAAAGCTACACATGTTCATCTGGGAAAACTTCCAGAAGATGAATTCAGGATCACAGCCACAAGTCTGAGGAGAGGAAAGCCAGCCTGGGTGACCAAACGAGATAGGAGAGGGCTGGTGCCAGCTTCCTTGTGGCTATTCTCAGAAGCTCTCCTAGGACTGGTGGCTCCTCCCTGCTTTGGACATGGAATTCTCTGCTTTGTGAGCGGCAGGTGAAGTTCTGCTGTGGCAGCTCAGCCCCTGTCTCCTGGCTTGCTTGCCTCTGGGCTGATGCTAACGTGCTTTGACTGTGGAGGGTGGACAAACAGAAAGGCATTAGGAATGCTCCGAAGTGCTGTGTTAGGATTTCTTACATGTTGTACAGAGACACCGAGTGCCTCTGTCACAGATCAGCATCATCCTGATGCACACCATAGGCAACTGCAGCAGAAAAGCACTGTGTCCTATGGAAATGGCAGCTGGACAGTTGGGAGGAATTTCATGGGTAGAGAGTCTTTCCATGGAGAGCTGAGCTAGCATATAAAACAGGAATAGAGAGGAATTGGGTGATACACATTTGAACACCTTAGGATTGCAGCAGACCCAATCTTTCTGTTCCCAGCAACACTACATCTCTGCTAGCAGAGCACTTGTGTTTGATTGCTCACTCAGGCCAGAAGTTCTGTTGCTCGACATAGATGTTTTGTCACTCTACTCATGGATAGTACTCTTGTGTTTTAGATTGTGTAAACAACAAAGATATTTTTTCAAAGAGAAGTTGCAATTGGACTTTATTGACATAGCATTTCAGAGGGGCACAGAATACCCTGAACGGCTATTACTAACCTAAAAGCATGAAGCCAATTAAAACTAGTTTCATTTACAAGTTAGACCATGAACTATATTTTCTAGTATGGTACAAAGGAGTTATTACTAAGAAGTAGAAAGGCTGAAAATGGATGGTAGCAGTTAAATGTTGATAGAAGATGAGACAGGCTATACCATCCATGTTTGCCCAAATAATTATTTGCTTCGATATTTATAAATGTGAATAGAAAACAGATGGTAGAAATGGAGATGCCTGTCACATTTCTGTAATGGAGAAAGGAGGAAGATTGGGAGGAAATCAGAATCCTACCAAAAAAGGGGAACAGGAAATTAAAATGTCAGACAACGGACAAAACTGCAGGACCACACACAAATATGAAGAGATTTCTCATAGGTTCTCTAGAGCTTTTTAAATTTAAGTCTTTTCTATTTTTGCCACCCAGAGAGCAGAATAAAGATTTAAAAACAAAAACAAAACAAAACAAAAAAGCAGGAAGGTTAAAACACATGCCCTCAACCCAGTCTATGAGGGCACAGTACATTGAAAATTTCTTCAGAAACGTGTCTGAGTAGTTTGGAGAGGTGCTGCTGTTGTATCTAGTGAGAAGACATAGGTCAGAGGAGATGGAGAGTTCCTGATTCATTTTTTGAGTTTACTGGTATCTGCATCTTTGTTCTTGGTGCTAAGAATTCTATCTTCACTCTGTAAAGGCTTGTGCTATGACAGGCAAAGGTCTTGCAAACTAGGATTAACGGGGAAATCTCCATTACGTTTGCAGCTGTTCTGAGCAGCAGTTGGTTGTGGTCTGACCTTACATTTGGCTGTACGTAGGCTAACTCCACCCAAAGTGAAAGAAGTGAGAGAGAAGTGAGGAAGGGGAGTACTGCTGGGAAGGAGCAACTTTAGAATAAAATGCTATACCTAGAATGTCAGATGGTGGAAGTAGGAAAATAAATGAGTAAAAGGATAGGAAGCTTTCACATTGAGCAAATTGGGTGGAAATGTGCCAAGTGTGTTAACTGAAGGCCAGTGATCCCAAATCTGTATGGGAGACTGATAATCCCCCTGCAGCCAGCATGAAGCAGCATACTGTCCATGCATGTCACTAGAAGACAGCCTAAAAAGCCAAGTGGCTTGTGGAAATCTGTGCTGCAGCACTGTCTGAACAGGATGAGTTTGTAAGGATATTCTGAGTCCAGACAGGGTTACAAGTCTCCTCTTGGAAGTGCTTCTGGTTTTAAATGTCCTTGGGAACACAGGCAGATATCTGCTTTGCCCAGTGCCCTTCCCACTGGGAAGGGTTTACTGCTGCTCTAATCATCTCTTCATCTTTATCTGCCCATTGCTTCTGTCTCCTTGTATTCAGCAGTCATCACTGAATAAAGGCTGTCTGCTGACCTTTCCTTCAGCAGCAGATTCTGAGCCAAGTTGCTGCTCAGCTGAGATATCAGTGTTTTTCTTTCTTTCAGTCTGTCTTGTGGTAGGGTTTTGTATGTCTTGCTTTGACTTTGGCTAAGTGCCTCACAAGCTATGGACTCTGAATATCTGCCTTATTTGGAGAAAAATGTAGGCTCTTCCGTTGGTTTGACCTACCAGTATGTTTTCTACTCTCCTTTGACCGTTTCTGCCTTGCCAGTCTTCCTGTTAAGTTTTCTTCCCTCTTTCACATGTTCACTGATCCCTCTTCCTTCCTTAATAAATAGAGAAAATCTTAGTAGCTGCTGTTAATTGCACCTGAGTCCTTCTGCTGGTGTTTGATGTTCATCCCAGGAAAAAGACATATGCAAGTTCATACTCACACCAGGTTAACAGATGCTGCTGCCAAGGATTGTATTAGAACGTATAAAATAGCTTATTTTAATCATGCATTTGCACAGGTCTGCCTCATAATGCTATTTCCCATTTAATTTTGGCCTATACTGTCAATTCCAGCCTTTTCAGTTAGTCTTCCCAGACGTTCCATAAGCAATAATCCATCACTCTTCTGGTTCCAACAGTAATGATTTCAGGTTTGTATAGGTGAATATATCTTCAAATTTGGAGGCAAAAGTAGGTCCCTCTGTTATCTCACTGAGATCAAGATTAAGCCTTGTGGATCAAATGAAGACCACAGTCCTCTGGAGAAATGACTTGGTCTGCAATCAGCTTTTCTTCCATTCAAGACGTTGGCAAACCACTAAACAAAATGTGGAGCAAAATGTGGCTTGGTGGAGTCCTTAGCCAATGACAATAAGATGCCTACCAAAAAGATGGGTTTTGTGGTTTCCTCTGTATTGTCTTTTAAACAGAGAAGTGTTGGAAGGACAGGAGAAACAAGAACTCAAATCAGAGATGCAGCAGTTCAGGGACAGTCAGAGTGTCGGATGGATTAGTTCTTCATTTATCTGAAGTTCTGAAATGGGACCTTTCCATAAATTATTGGGTTTGTATGACATTTACTGTAAGCAGATAATGTAGGAACAGCGAATATGTTTGGTTTTAGCTGGATACTGAAAGGACAAATGCTGGGAGCTTTAGCAGGTTCCTAGCCTAGTGGATACATAAGTTGGGAAGCTGGATTTCCAAAGTATCAGATGTGGCCTTTCCTAAAGTTGTTCATTTACTGACCATGTGAAGAAGAGAGGGACTATCAGGTGTGGCATGTAACTCGGAGTCAGTGTTTTTTCTGATCACTGAATGTGATCAAACTCGCAGTTGAAGCAGGGAGTGAAGTAGCGCTTTGTGCAATTTTCATCTGTCTTTCACCTGTCCTTGCTTCCATTTAAGATAGGTCTAAATTCTTTCCAGGGGCTACTCCAAAGATGAACTGCATTTGGTCCACTGACTTTGTGACTTAAAGACTGAAAAAAAGATGTGTTACAGAAATGTTACCTGTGATTGACAAGAAGGGAAAAAGAATCCAATCCCTTGTCCCAGAATATTAATCTTTGTGGGATTTTCCCTTATGATTTATTTTTTCAAGGATCTGACAGAAGCTGGTTTGTACCCAGTAATGGCTAGCCTGGAAAAAATCTTGAAAATATTTACTTCCCTTTCTCTCCACTTAACTGGAGACTGAAATGAGGAGTGCCCTCCTGTCCGTGCTGTCCTGCCATTCTTCCTGCCTGTCCCCCTTCCTTGTGCTCCCTCTGGGCTGCTGTTATTCAGAGTTGTTACTGTGATGGATAGGAGTCAATGCTGTATGGTTCGGGATGGAGGATCAGCGTCAGCACAATATCCAAGAAACTGATGTCTTTTTCAGAGTGAGGTTTATCCATACTCTTATAATGTGCCTTTCATAACACTTCCTTCACCTGCAGGGCTCTCAGCCCCAACCTCTGTGCTGCTGCTCCCTTTGCCTCGCTCCCCATCCTACCACACAGCCGCTGCTGTCTGTGTGGTCTCTGAAATTCACACGGCTTGGTGGCAACCAGTAGGGAGGGAAAATAATGTGTTTTATTTATTTAGAGTCAAGCGCAGTTTAAACTCCATTCTAAATAAATAAAAACTCTTAGCCGGATTTATATAAATAAAAAAGCAGATTTTCCCCTCTCTTTTGGCTGCTGTTGAACAGCCTCGGTTTCAAGACCACACAAGGAGCTGCGTCAACAGCTCTGAAATGTGCGGTGGAGGTAAAGGTAGGAGGGATAGGAAGGACCTTGATCACTTGCTTTGGGATTCCAGTGCATTGAAGCGCCTTCCTTGTGTACATAAAGGAGGAGCCTTCCCACTGTGGTGGGTTAAAATATTAAACGAAAGCTGGGAGAATCATATATTTTTGATGGAGCAATAGTTCTGTAAAAGATAATTTTCTCTTCAGATTGTTCATCCACTCTGTACCAAGATGTGTAGTTGAATGGTGAAGTTAGTTGGCACAGCTGAACACTATCATTTATTTCTTTTAGCTTAACTTAGAGGCAATAGAGCACCCATAAAAAGCAGTGATTTGAGGAAAAGACTTTTACTCTAAGGAGGCCGATCCTATTTGTCCTCTGGGGATTGAGTCTGCATTACGCAAGGGTTCCCAGTTTCCATCAAATGGTGCTCCCACACGGGTGCCGACAGCTCCATGTCTCCTGTTACAACCATCACTTAGGGGAACTCAAAGAGCAGTTTCATTTTCTAGGGAATTAAATGCATTAGTTATGTCTGCGTGAGATTTCAGATCTCTCCTCACTTTCAGACCTGCCAGACTCTCAGGAAGGGTGACAAACAGCTGCTCTGTGGAGCACCTGGGTTTTGTTACTTCAGCTGAGATGATAACAGGCCCTAAAGCAGAGGTCATCTGTAAGCAGATTCTCCTTGGTGCAGTATTTGCCCTGCTGCTCGTGGGTGAGGATGAGCTGGAGGACATGGTTCTGCTGGCTGCAGGATTAGACTGAGAACAAAAAGGGTCCTATTATTGATTATTATTTTGTGACTGGTCAAAGCTGCTACAATTATGACCAAAAAATCAAAGAAACACTCTTGCAAAGCAGAGCCTTGCTAGCAGTTCATTACCTCTTTCATATTCTGAACCTCTGTGGGCTGGTGGACAAAATGACCAACAGATGTTAGTCACATTGAGAAAAAATACAAGGAATAATTTTTTAAATATGTCCTTTCATAGGTTACTTCACCCAGTTTATATATTAATTTTAAGTTATGTACGGTTATATATCCCACAATACTTCTGAGCCATCTTGTTCTGTTAGTAAAACACCAATTCACTTTTTTGACTTAAAGATGCAGCTGGGATCACAGCTTGTCATGGGCAATGATGTCAGAAGGGGACAAACTCCCAAACTTTTTCATATAGCCGTTAGTACATCTCAAAGCTGGACTGCTGTATGGTGCAGTTCACAGCACAACGCTGTCTTTCTTTGCACAAGTCATCATCTGCATCATCCTACTTCTATATCTGCTGTGTCAATCTGCAGATAGTTGTTTCAGTAGCTAAAACATTCAACCTGGAGAATGTTCTCTGCTTCAACCCATTCAGCCCTGTGAGATGGAGAGCTGCCTTCCTTCTCCAGCTGGTGAAAGATCCACAAGCCTTTTTTGGTGAGAACGTTGCTTACCTTTCTAGAAAGAGCATACCTTTCTAAAATGCTTCTTGATGTGTGAACATAGCATGGTACAGGCTCACACTTCATGTGAGGCTACATACAAGGAATTTCAAGGCCCACTAAACTGTTCCCTGCACAGAAGATTCAGTTTATATATGTGCATATCACAATGCGCATGATGCCTTTCAAAAGCCTTGAATGTAGGAGATTTAGGAAAGGTGGTGCAAAATACCTGCAAACCAAAATTGTATTGATTTTTTTTGTTTTCCTTTTTTTTAAAAAAAAGCTTTTAAATGCTTTCTGCTATGAAAATAGAGCATCAGTGGCAATGGACTTCATGTGCAATAAACAGCTTTTTGTGGTTATTAAACACCCCAGCCTTGCCTTACTATGTAACCAGCCATAAAAGTCATTTATTGCATTGAATGCTGAGTTGCCATGAAGGATATCACTTACTTATTGCAGCATTCCACGTAACTGCACCAAAGAGACTATTCATTTACACAACAGAGGAAAAAAAGATGATTTACCTGATTTTAAGCTCACCATAGTAATGTGAGTTGTTTAAGACCTTGAAAATAATTTAACGCATGAGCTATATTTTCTAAAAATGATAGCTGAACTATTAGCTCTTAATCAGAAATCTGATGGTTCTATTCCTCTTGTATTGCTGACTATGGAATGTCACACTCCCTGGCAGGAATGGATTCCTGGAGACAGTTTTTCATGCAAATTTACATAAAAGAGCCACAAAATAGTGAATACTAGCAAATCTGGGTCTTGGGATTGTGAATGACATGGATCTTTAACTCCATTTTAATTATTTTCTTGGAATTCAGTGTAAATATTAGCTCTGAAACAATACAGTAGTTCCAAGTAATAATTAAACAAAAAAAAGGCTACGGGAGGTTATGTTTAAAGAGAACAAAGTAATCTGTGTAATTGTAGTCAGGTTAATAGGACACTGATTCTGAACAAAAATAATGAAAATCTTACACATCTTGGTAGGCAAAGGCCATAAAATAATTGTTGCCACTGAATACAGTTTTATTTAAAACTGCACTCCTCAGATAACTGGATTAAATTTCACATTTTGTTGATAAAGCTAAATGTGCTGACAAACTGCTCACAGACTTCTTTAACAGATTAGGTTGAGGCAATTAGTCAGAGATAAAATTGCTCACTCCATGTTGCAAGGATTTAAAGCATTGTGTAAAAGTTCTGAAAGGGTTATTATCATCTCAAGGGTAGAAACATGCTTTTGCTTTTTGTTTTCAGAAAAGCCGCCAGGCTAGTTGTTAGCATAGTGCTATTCATTTGACCCTTTACCTCTTTATTTGGAAATAAATATCGAGTTATTGTTAGAATAATAGCCTGATGTAATTAAACTTTGTGCTGGGAGGACCTTTTTTGCTGACCAGATGGGACTGTTTGATAAAATGTGTTTGGAAGAACAGATATTTTATCACTGTCAAATGCCAGCACTAAGGACTATATTTAAGAGGAAGAATGCCCTGTGTGGAAGACTTCCTGATGCTAGAAATCAGTGATCCTAAGAATTTTGAAGTTTGTGGTAGTTACCCAAGTTAACAGGAGCTGTTAGGCTGCTTTGAGGAGAATGGATACAGCGTTGGATGAGCAGGTGGAAGAAAATTTTCTAGGATTGAAAAGGTAATAACTATCACAGATAAGAGTGCTAAGCATTTAATAAGAAAAGCAAGTTAACTTTGCATGCCTGTTAGGAAAGAGGATCGTAAAACAAGGGAATAAAAGAACACAATTCCAGAGATGCTTTGAGGTCTTTCAAACTCACTTCAAAATCTGGTGCTTGGGAGCCAAACAGAGCAAGGAGACTGATGGGAGAAGTTCAAGGCTACAAGATTGTTTACATGGGTAAAACACTTTTGTCAGGATTTTTTTACTTAGCTAAAAGACCAAACAAGTGACCCAGTGACTAGAAGGTGAAGCCACATCCACATTCAGTAGACAATACGTATGTGTCTGCGTGTGTTTGTATGATTTTTTGGGAGGTTTGCAGTATCGTAACGTCTCCACTACAATAGCGTCTAGGTAAAAATTTGAACCACTTACAAGTGCAAATGAATGCTGTTATTTAGCTGTTTAAATTAATTGTGCTTTGGCTTATGCAATACTTTTATGCTTGAAGTGCAGAAGTATCTGTAATGACTAGTATGGGGTACGCAACTATATATCCAGACTAGTTTCACTGATCTCACTAATGTAACTAACAGTAGAAACCGGCCCTCTAAAATTTAATGTCAATCCTAAAATAATTTTAAAAGGTATTTGTATATCTGCTTCTCATCTGCACTGCTTGTAACCTGAGAGCATCCATGTGGATAAAAACATAGACTTGTCTTTTCTAAATTGAAGACGTTCCGCTCGTACCGCTGGAGAAACAAACTAAAATATAAGGCAACCAGATGTTTAAAAATGTTGAAATTCCCCTCTTTTAGAAAGGTATCTATGTTAAATAAACATTAAAATGCTATTTTTTTCTGTATAACTATTCATTTTAAATGGCACCGCAGGAGTTTGTCCAAGGGTCTCCAGGTCACTTAGGAGAAAGTACAGTATATTTTGGCTCCACAGTCTTTGACTTGCTACAAAGAGCTAATTCTTTCCATTAATGAAATAAATGTTGCTGATGTAGATGAACTGACATATTATTTTAAAAGGGAAATTCATTCAAGCGGATGGCAAGTCTGAGATGAGTAGAATATTTTAAGAAACCATCACTGGCGGGAAGAGAAGACAGAGCAAGGTACCAGGGACTGTTCATTCCCATTCATTCACCAAGTGGCATTTATTCATTTGGGCTTTCTCTGTTCACAGTGGCACTGCCATGACTATAGGAAGCATGGAGCTTTTTTTTTTTTTTTATGGTAATGGGGCAAAAGCAACCTGTTCTGATGTGATAGCAGTGACAGACATCCACAACAGGTAGCTGCAGGTCTGGGGGACCTTGCTGGGCATGCTGGGCAGAATGTTTTTCTTTCAAGAATAGATTTTGCATTTTGGGGCAGCATTCTGACATGCCTGCATTTTAATTCAGTTTGGAACAGTTTATGACAGCATTTGTATTGAAGTTTTTATATTCCAGTTCCATGGATTAATGCGCGTATGTGCATCAGTAATGGTGAAGGTGGGTTACTGCATACCTGAGACCCTCTCGAGAGCATATTGATGTCTGGCTGCAATTTCTCATCTTTAAAACTTTTGGTAACTAATGGGATAGCCTCTGTGTTTCCAGACAGGAAATAACACTCACTGTCAGCTGTTTTGTTTGTGGTGATCAAAGGTGTGTTCCTACCTTGACTCCTGAGGATATGAAAGGGGTTACACTGAAAAGCTTCTCATCTCTCAAGGAACACATCTACCTCTAGTGATGACTTGAAAACTGTAAAATATGAGTTGAAGATGCAGAAATTCCTTTTGCCTTCTTGGGAAGCAAGACTTGAGCCTCTCAGCTGGTGCCCATCAGTGTGATGTCAGAGGGTTGTAAAGTGATAAGGGATGTTGCACACAGCAGTGTAACCTGGATATAGCAGAACTAGCTTTAATCCACCTCCTGATGTACCACAGTTGGCCTTCCCAAGGCTCAGTTAGGTTGTTGGCAGAGCCTGACGTTATATTAGCATATGCAGGGCTCCATGCTGTCGTGTCTAAACTGCTTTTGCTCCTCATGGGTTACCTTGTCTGGAGTCTGCTCAGCTGTCTGTATGCTATGCTGTGCTATACGCAAAAGACAATTGTCACAGCTTGACAGAAGTGTACTCCATCCCTACAGTGGAGTTAACATCCATGGTCTCTTGGTCCAGCTCAGTGAGAATAATAGCTTCAAGACGTGGAACTAAATTGCTTTGCTACTGTACGAGCTTTTATGTTATTTAGCTGTGTGAGTGGACATCTGTGCAGGACTAGTTAAACCTCTGAAGCGAAACTGATCATTACTCAATTGGGAAATGATAGTCCTTAGTCTATGTAGATAGGTGGCTTTTTTTCTTTCTTTCTGTTTATGGCTGGGGAGTTTTTGGAGGCTGTTTTATTTTCAGTCACTTGGAGCTCAAATATGAGCTGTCAACCCGCAGAGCAGTGTAATATTACAGATAGTTGGATGTTGCTCGCTGATTCCCAAAGGCTCAATCACCTCTGGTTAAAATATCAGTTTTCACTGTTAAGGAAATTTGATTTTTCTAAAGAGAGATGTCAGGAATACATGGAAGAAACTGGGGTATCGTTCATGTTTTGGTAGTAGCTCAGTGAGAAAAATGGGCTGCATTTGCAGTATATGTGGATAACCTCTTATAATGTATTGTTCACAGATCCCAGGAAAGAAATCTCAGCATCATGCCAATGCAAGAGTTTTGTTATCCCTTCTCTTGGGAAAAAAGTACGCAAGGAAAATCATTCATTTGCTGTTTTATGAGGAATATATTTACCTTCCAAGAATTGCATCTCACAGATGGGTTTGATTACAATCATTAGCCTTTGTGCTGCTACAAAATATGAGGGCTGCTCCAAAAGTAATGCCTCCTGTTTTATTATGTTGGCCTGTGACTTCAGAGGCTGATGCTGGTGGTATGGTAGTAGAGGCTGACCCTTCCCACCAATGTTTCATTCCATTACATATTGTTGCTGTGTGACAGATATCAGTAGAAGGGTGTGGAATTGAATTCTTCCATGTGGGAAAAATGGCACTCATTGACATTCATCGATGCTTGCTGAATGTTTCTGGAGCCCAAACAGTGGATGTGAGCATGGTGGTGTTTCAACAGTGGTGACAGTAACAGTGGTTCACCTCTTCTGATGCAGATTGTTACGAGACCGTCATGCAAGCTCTTGTTCATCACTGGTGAAAATGCACAGTTAGTGGTGGTGACTGTGTTGAAAAGTTGTGTTTTGTAGCTGAGAATTTGCTCTATTAAATAGTGCTGTTATGCTCTTTGTACGTGCTGTAGTTTCCATGGAAGTAAAAAGGAGGCATTACTTTCAGAGCAAACAACGTATTTGCTTTACTTTAACATAAAACAAAATGTAGTGGTGCGGCTCAAAGACAAAGAATATGAAAAGTATATAGGGTTTTTTTTTTTTTTTTTGCATAAGAAGACTGTTTTTTCTGGATGTGTCTGTAGATACATGTTAAGAGAGCAATCATTGAGGCTCTTTCAGCAGAGAAATTATTCATGTTTTTGGGATAAATAAGACAGTCTATTTACTCCAGCTGGGCTCTGTCTACAAAATACTCTAGAATTTTTGTGCCAGTGTCTTTATTTTTTCCCTCACACACTTCCAAGAGCCAGGATGATAGTTGCTGGTATGTGATTAAGGCTCTGACTGGAAAAGAATAAATCAACCTCAAATGGGCTTCTCCCTGCTCCTCTTCTGCACACAGAATGCCCAAAGGAGACCATAGCTTGGTATCGGTACTGCTTCCTCACATGTTGTGTACATCACAAACTCTCTCCATCTATTCAAGAAGTTCTTCACAGCCTCCAACAGTGTCGCTGTAAATAAAACCTACTCCTAGTACGTGTCTTCTGGAAGGTGCAAACTGATATACTCCCTCAGTTCCTCTTTGTCAGAGGAAACTAAGACTCTAACATGCTTTGCAGGAGCTATTTAAGGATAGCATCCTTAATTTCAGATTGATTTCAGCATGTTGTTTTCATGTACTATCTCTCACTGTTAAAGAATCAATTATATGCTTGACGTCACTCTTCGTTTCAACAGTATGGAACTTGCATTGTTCCTGTCTAGCCTACATGCTAAAGAGGGAGAGTCAGTAAAGTGTCAGCATTTACAGCACTGCTGTATTAGTGGAAGGAAATCAGAAGCTGAGCCCTCCCTTGCATTTTTTGCTTCAGGTGATGTAGTGCAAGGTGAAGTTCAAGTTCCAAATTCTTTTCCCATGGTCACCAAGAAAAGAAAGCTTGTGGTGAGAGAACTGAGGGTGGAGAGATGGCAGTTTATCAGCTTCAGTCTGTTGTAATGGAGTATGTATATTTGTTTGTTATAGGTTTCCAGTTTTCCTGCTTTGCTCTAAAAGCTATATTCAAAGTAGAGGACCCCTTTCCTCCATTATCACTGAATCTGCTTATTGACATCCTGTTAGAGGCCTATGCAAATAGTCTTCAAAAAGGAGTAAATGAAAGACACTAGTGAAAAGCAAAGTTTGACCAGAGGGCAAAGATCTGTCAAAAACACTTTCTTTCTTTTTTTACTGAAACATAGCCAGATGCTTGTTCATAACAAAATGCATGATTTGGGAATTTTGAAAACCCAGATGAGAACAAGTGTATCTAATTGCTGTTAGGAGTGCAGCCATGTCCTAGCCACAGCCTGGGTTGATTGTCCTAAAATGCTGTTTGTGGAGATCCTGGGAGTGGAGCAGAAGTGTATATGTTTTTGCTGAAAGGAGATAGGGCTGTCAGTTCAGAAACACACTGAACATCTGCTCTGGCTGAGCCCTGTGGTTTAACTAGATTAAAGCTCCATATTAAAATGATCATCAGTCAATCAGAACGCTTCCTGGGTCTGAGAAACATAACATCACGCTCAGCATTGCAGTTTCCAAAGAAGCTGATGTGTTGTGGTAAATTGAAAAATAAATAAATAAGAACAGTGAAATATTTCTCAATTATGGTTTGTTTGGAGTATACAACATTACAGACTAATGTTTAACCTAGGATCAAACAACTTTGAATTTGCTGTCCTAAATGACTTTAAATATAGCTAATTGTTTTGGGCACCTTTCAGCTATTAACTCTAGTTAGCAAAATGAAATGTAATTAATGTTCTTCTAGTTTTTGGAGTGTTTCCAACCAAGAAAGCTGTAGCACAGACCACAGATTTGTGTTGTTTCAATGGCACAGAAATCATTTTCCTTTAATTTCAACCCCTGGATAACCATTAAAGATTAGCAGGCTGCAGGTCTGATGAATTATAGGCATATGAGTTGCCAGGAAAGTTCTGTTTTATTAATATGAAGAAAGTCATAATTATAAAAAGAACACTCGACCCTGCCAAACAAACCAAGATAACTCTCTTCTGTTGGCATTTGGCTGTGAGCTAGTTGTCATTCATATATAAATAAGACTTTTCCATAGACAAGTTGATAATCATGGAGTAGATGTATTTTACATTACAGTTTGTGAGGTCTGTTGCTGTACAAAATTGAGTTACTTAGAATTAGATACCTTGCTGCATTTATTAATAAATATAATTGGTTTGGTTTTGGTTTTGTTGAAGGAAAACAAAGAAGATACAGATGTTTGTCTTCCACATAGTACCTGCAACAACATCAATTTTGGAGTCTATTTAATTTTGTTCATCCAGAAAATATATTCAGTATTGTGGAAACACAGTTAGTGAAAAAAAATTCTGTAAGTCAGTGTGTATCAAAATGATGCTCCCTTTCAGGAATGCCCGTTGCATGATGAGGAAGCATCTGGTGCAACTTGGATGCATTTTTTTGTCACTGATTTTTAATAGCTAAATGTGCAAAAGTGCTTACTGCAAATATATCAGGGGTTTTGCTGGTAGAAGTTACAGATGTGAATTGAAAGGCTAGAATCAAGGGACAGTTTCTGGCTTTTTGGAGCCTGAAGCACATTATGGCATAGGGATTCTGTGTACTCCTCCGACCCCCCCTCCTATTCCTTTCTTCACACACGCATGGAACTGGAGTGGAAAGAAGACTTTCAGGGAAACATCAGTGATCCATTTTTCTTTACTACAGGGAATTTCTTGGAAAGCACACAGCTATTCTGCCCCATGCATTGAAGGCTTGGCTTGAACTAGTCTGCTAAGGTTTTCTCCAGTTCTTTACTAGGGTGATGGTGAAAGAGATTTTGAAGCAGTAGGTCTCACTGAGATGAATGTGTTCATATTACAGACCTTCAAAAGACCAGAATACATCAGATAAATGTAATATTATCAATCTATTAAAAAAAAAAAAAAGCATGGGCTAGAATAGTTTGAAAAATAAAGAAAGAATGTAGGAATACAATGTTGTTAGATGATCTCATGATCTGGGATGATAAGGAATGGCATCGAAGTGTCTGTACGTTAGCCTCTTCTATCTGAAACTGTTCCCCAGAGTCACATTTACAGGCAACACCATAGTTCTACCTAAATGTCTAAAAAAGAAAACTCTGTAAGGGAAAAAAGATAATAGCAGAACAAAACAATGAAACATCAAGATGAAATTATTGTTATTTTCTAATTTGAGATGCTTTGTTTCTATTGATTATTGACCACGTCAGATTACTGATGTTTTCACATACTCCAGCACCAATTCTCACTGCGGCTTTTGCTCTCTTCAAAAGGAAGAATTATTGTTAGGGAATAAGTGACTTTTTTGGCAAATGCGTTCTCTATCATTTAGAGCAAAATTTTACTCTATCAAATATCTTCAAAAGTCATTGTGTGTTCATGGTAACTACTGCATTGGAAAGCTGGACATTTGTCTGATCAAGGGCTGAGTCATGTGGCTAGGATTAGAGTCATAATGTTCAAGTTACTGACAGTGTTCTTCAAATGCGTTAGAGATTTGGAATAGCTGATGAGACTTGCAGTAAATGTTAGTTGCCAAAAGTGGCTTCATCGTGGGAGAAAAGCAATGAGCGAACTGCTGAAATAAATCACAGTGCAATGTAGGAAAAAATGATACATTGGTGATGTTGCTGGTATTTCTACTGAGAGCACAGACATATCAGATAAAGGGTGATATGCCATATGTACAGTACTACAAAGAAATCAACAGTGCTGGCTGTGAAAAACATGTTAGTATCAAAACAGAAGTTTGTCCAATAGTTGACTAGCAGTGTTAGTTCATGCACTAGAAACTACAGCCTTAAATGAAACAGATTCTCCCAGTTCTTAAAGGGATCTTATAAGGAGGAAGGGAACCAGCTTTTTACATGATCTAATAGTGATAGGACAAGCAGTAATGGCATTAAACAAAAAGAGATGAGATTTAGGTTAGATGTTTGAGAGAAATTCTTCTCACCACCCTCTGAGTGGCCCTGGCACAGCTGCCCAGAGAAACTGTGGTGCCCCATCCCTGGAGGTGCTCAAGGCCAGGCTGGATGGGGCCCTGGGCAGCTTGAGCTGGGGGGACAGCTCTGCCCATTGCCGGGGTTAAGGCTGGGTGGGCTTTAAGGTCCCATTCTGTGATTCTATGAGATAGTGTGTGGGAGCTATGTTAGGTCAAGGCCTGAACCAGCGAGTGAGCACCTGGTAAAGCCAGCCCTGGGAGCACAGCTGGAAGCAATTCACCTGTGTGACCAGAAGGGGTGGAGTCAGGCTCCACCCCACCTCATTTGAGGGCTGGCCGCTGCTGGGGAAGGCCCTCTCCTTGGACATCCTCTCCTTTGGAGTTTTTAGTGAGCCCTGATCCTCGGAAGGGGGTAAGCAATTCCTTCTTTATTTACCAGATTGTGACTTTTACCTTTCTTAGGTAATGTAAGACTGATTTAAAGCAGCTATATCTGCTACCACCTTTCTCTTCAGATACACAGTAAAGCTATGAGTTCTTCAGGAAGCGTCAGATGCAAAGATAAATCATTTTCAGGGAAAAATGTCAGAGAGAGAATAGACTATAAAAATCACAAGATTTAATGGCTAAAGTGATGGAAACTTGAGAGAAGGCAAATTGTGAAAAGATGGGCAGAAGCCTATTAAAGCAAGCAGTTGAGTGTGGTCCAGTCTGAAGATTGCTGTTGTCCACCAGAATACCATTAGGCTGAGCAGAATGAAAGAGCTTGCCTCTCTGTGCTGTCACACCTTGTTCAGCGTTTACTGACAATTGAAGATTTTTAGAAAGCATGCAGTAATTACAGTGTATTATCATCATCCATAATTCTGATATGTAGTTTATCATAAAACTTCTCTTAAACAATTTCTTTTTTTTCCTCGAGTGTTGCTGCAAATAACATCATTTGTGCATGAACTTCAGTTGGTTATGGTAACACCTTATAAAGTACTTTAACAAGACAGAAATGCTTAAATAAAGTTTGGGTTTGGTTTCAAAGATCTACCCTTTAGGAGACTTCACGAAATTCTACCCCAGGTTGACACCTAGTTCTCTGTATAAATTTAGTTTTCCACGGGTAACATTTTTTTCATTGTGCAATTTAATTGTTTTACAAGGAAAGACTATAATAGTGCTATATAGCTTTAGTGGCTTTCTCTAGCTTTTGGGAAGTGTATGGTTTTACAATTAAGCAACATGGATGCTCTAATGTGTCACATATTTGGGTTTGTTAAATCCATTAGCAAGCAGTAAAAGCTCTGCTATTCAATCTTTCTTGCTATTTATATATTATTTTGATCCCACCCTTTCACCCTCAGCTTTGATTTTCTTTCACTTTTGCCAGTTTATTTATAACCGCGAAATAGAAACAGTACCACTCCTGCTTCACAGCTCAGCAGACAGGTGATGGAGAATTGCCATGCTGGGCTATGGCTGCTCAGCCTCTACTGCCTGTGCCTACTTTTTAACTGAGCCTGGATTTCTCTGTCGCACCTTTATAACTCCTCTGAATGAATTCCACCTAGTAAGAATTCCACCTGGCTCTTAAAATGGATGTAACCACTACAGGTTTCCCATAGTTCTCTGTTTTAAGCAATCTAAGCACAACTGTCTTTCACAATATCCTTCTTTAACCCTATATACTTTTACACTCTCCAGCCTGATGTAATTCTTCAAATGCTGGCAGAGTCTGGGGATCCCAACTGATTCACTAAAATGTCAGTTTATTTTCAGGCCCAAATCTGAGTGTGTTTTTTTTTTTTTATGAAATATTAAAAAAGAGCGGGCTAAAACTGAATAGATTGTGTACACAGTCCAAAAGTACATATTTGACAAGCAACGCTCCTTAACTGAAAGTCTGCATAATTCCCTAGCTCTGGTCTCTGACTAATCCTGGACAGGATTGCACAACAAACCCTCACATACAAGGTTTAATTTTATGAGCTCAGAGCATGCATATCCTCTCTTAAAAGGCAAGAAAGGGAAAGGACCTCAGCCTATTAGTCACTGTGGTGGTTAGGATGTGTGCTAGTTGTGGCTGAGAAGGAGTAACACGTGAAGCTGGCTCCCTGTGAACGTGCTAGCCGCTGGGCTGGTTATGGAGAATGGTGCTCTTTGGCACGGCCTGTTGTGTTATGGTGAACTTATTTTGTGTCCTCTGTGGAATGAAGCAGACATGTAGCAAAATCTCCTTTGTTCTGAGCAGTTGCAAATGCCATTCACACTGATGCTGAGGAGAAAAACCTGGAGAGAAACAGCAGTCTTGGAAGCAGTCCTTTGGAAGCACTCAGAATTTGCTGGGCAGATTCAGATTCAAATTTCTGGAGGAAAAAATGATGCCTATGGATACCTTGTTGAATCTTAAGTTTTACAAAGAAAAGGTAGAAGAACAAATTTGATTCAGATAAAATGTACATCCGCATAAAGCGTGTCACAAGTCTCCTCTATGCGTGAAGTTGATGCAAAAGTTCTACACAAAACAATGCAGATGGAGAAATACTGCTGTGTTTAACTCGGTTACTTTTGTTTGTGAGACAGTAGTTTATAGACGTAGTCAGTGTGCTAATGTTATCAGCACTGTACTGATTCAGAAAAGGCTGTAGGCGACAAGTGAAATGAAAGTTTTACAACCAAGGTTTTCTCAGTGTATGTGGGTAAAAAAAGTTTGGGGGTAACATTTGCTTTTTCTCTTGAGGACAGTTTATCTTCTACTAGGTCAAAACCATGTCCTCCATGTCAAGAGGATGCACTCATTGGAAAAACAGGGAACTCCAATTAATGAAGTGTTTGAACACCTCTGTCAGGCAAGAGAAAAGCTCCCAATAGTGTGTGAAGTGATCCAGGGAATCTTTAGGAAGACTTCCTTTGTTATGGAAGTTGGTTCATAAAAAGCCTCCTATGTGTGTGGCTCAGAGCTAGTAGGCCAAGTAGCCAAACTGTGGTGTGGAGAACAATTAGGGTTCTACTGTCTGTGGAAATGGAGTAAGTTTATGTATAAGTCTTTAATTATGAGTGGTGGGGGGGAATGTCTCTGAGATCCAGCCTTGCTTAGTACTGCAGGCAAGAGCTGAGCTGGATCTTCCAGGCCTTTCTGTGAGCCACCCCAGTGCTCCTCAGAGGAGCAGAAGCCTGCTGGAGTGAACTGCCTCACTGGACATCAGCTACAGTTCAGGAGTGCTGCTGGAGCAGGGCCTGAGGCTGAGCCCTGCTGCATTCAGCTGTGGAGAAGTGCTGGGGTTTACTGCTGAATTTCTGCTGGCCTTACAGAAATGTCACCTTGTGTCCCCTTCTCGTGTGCTCGGTGGGACTCACAGCCCAGCATGTGAGGGAACCCAACTCCCCCTTGGAGCCAATTCAGGCTTTGGGACTGTTGCTTTTCAGGTTACAAGGAGTTCAATTAAAGTTTACTCCAGGCTGCTGACAAATTGGCAGCTGTTATCTTGATGATCTGTTTGTGAGTATCCTACTGAGAATTTTATTTCTTTTGCCTGTTGATATTTGCTGTCCCAGGCACAGGGCATCGTATTGCATGCTATGTGTACAATGTTATGGCTACTCATCAAGTATGTAAATAGAGGCAATTTACATCTCTCAAATCTCTAGCTATTAGGACTCATTTTTAATGCTACACATCCCTCAGTATCTGAAGCCCTTGCTTCTGTTCTCAAATCTCAATTTTAATCTAAAAGTAATACTGGAATTGATTAACTGTAGAAATCTAGTTTTGCTACCTAAAGCACCGTCCCTAAATACAGCAGATAGATGATTGCCAGTGGCTGATTCAGACACCGCCACGGGCTTCTTGGTCTTTGCATTTACTATTATGAATGCTATAATTTAGTTATCAAGACTGGTAGTTTCTTCTCACAGAAGAATCTTTATTACAAGGCTGACTTGCCTAACACCTTCCTATTAGTAACAGAAACAAATAAGAGTTGATTGTTCAGCTGCTGTCATTTAAAAAGACTAAATCAACCTGCCACAAAGGAATAATTCCCCCTGGTAACTTTATCCATTTGCCCTTGGTGGTGACACTGTGGATACCACCCTGGTTGAACTATATATTAGTTCCTAGAGCAGCACTTTGAAATATATAGGTCTGTACAACGTTGTAATTGAAAAAAATTGAATAGTCATGCACAGTTCAGTAATCTGAAAAGAATGCAAAGGTTCAGTTCTAATTGCTTTCCACAATTTAATACCATTTTTGTTGTATTTTCCAAATGGGTATATTCTGCTGTTCTAGATTTGTCTATTATACTGTTTGGCAGCACTGGCTCTCTATAGGCAGCATGGCTTTTTAAAAGGACGTATGGAATTCTTATTTTATGTTTAGGCCGTGTTTTTAAAAGCCTTACCTAGTCAAATGTACCAGTCCGGGTGCTCGCTCTTCTTTAGAAGAGTCCTTAGAAGGGGTTTGTAACCTGTGTGTTGAATTAAGGGCCTAGGTTTAAGTTCAACCATTAAAGCAGTCTTTCTTCTATTGTGCCTTGAAGGGAATTGAGTCTCTAAATTCTCTTTGGATTGAGGAAACGTTAAAAACTCATGTCAAATATGTGCTTTTTAAAATGTACTTTATAGCAACCATTCACACTGACTTATATTTTAAATGCAGTTCTAGCTTTTTTTTCCTAGTTATTAAACACTGTACACTGACTATCTGTGGACAGGAGCTGTTCTGAAATCTAATGAAGAATGACTCTGAACAGACAATGATTTAAAATGGAACTTCAGCTTCAACTTAAAATTGCTTTTTATTTGAAACAGTTGACATCAAAATAATGTCATGTTTCTCTCGTAGAATATTCCTCACATAAATCCTATGTATGGCTGTTCTTGAAACTACTTTGTTAAAGAAAAAAAACCACCACCACAATAAAAAACTATTTATATAAAAATCTGGTAATAGTTTTAATATCTGTGAATACCACAGAGTCTAAATTACCATGCTTGTTTTCAAAGGAAATTCTATCACTGCTGATTGGGATGACAATAATCCTTAGTTAACATGCATTTCAAAAAATGCATCTTTCAAGCCTTTTCTTCAGACTAAGTAGAGGATTCTTTTGATTGGTGGGTTTTTGCATCTGGTTGGTTTAAAGTTTCTGTGTTGTTTTTACAATGATATGGGTGAAATAAAGAGTCATGCAGGGATTAAAAGCAGGCTATACCAATAAGGTCAAATTGTTAAAAAGCTTAGGAAAAACACTTGCAACATTTTGAAGGTCTGTAGATGAATATACACGAAAGGCATGAATATAAATACAATTACATGTTTCACGTGTGCCAAAATGTATGCTAGTAAATATTACAGTGCTTTTGGGAGGCTTACTGGAAACACAATCCAAGATGAGGGAAGTGTATGGGAATAAGTATATTGTCAGACAATCAAGATGTGAATTGCACAATGGAACAAAGTGAACAGCAGAGAGAAGCAGCTTCCCCACTTACGGTGGGAAAAACAAAGACAAATGGGGTGTAAGGAGAGGAGAAATTAATATGTAAAGAAATGGTGAACGAAAAATAGCTGACAGTCAAAAGAAAGATGAGATTGAAGCTGTTTGAATGTTACTTGGTGGCACTGCAAAATATTGTTTATTCTAAAACGAGAGCAGGCTTTAAAAAGCCTGTAGGAGCTGTGGCGTTCACTTTGGAGTTTCTAGATGTTGGAGTCTATTTTGTAGATAAGTCAGACTCCAGGTTGTTCTAAATATAATTCTTGAAGCATCCTTACATTCAGCGTATTTGTATCCTTGTGATGTTGCCTTTTATTATTTGAGAATAAAAGAGAAAATAGTCTTCATGTGCAAACTAAGTTCTGATTGTCTATTAGTACCTTGACTATATGACATAATGCTGTTTTATGGGAGACTTCTCTTTTCTCAATGAAGACAGCCCATTGTAGTTTTCATTAGTTCTTCAAACAGTTTGGAACTCATCTTTACTCAGGTCTTGGCTAACCACTGCTCAGGGGCACTCTGCCTTTTGCAGAGGCTGGTATATTGTTCACTAAAGGTTGTTTTACTGTAGCTGGAAAAAAAAACACTGAATTGGGAATCAACAATAAGGCTTGGAATGAAAGAGTTAACTCCAGCAGCTTCACTGCCACTGGTCTGTTGCAGGGACATTATTAACAATGGCTTACTTGTTATTTTAGCTACAAGTATTAAGTAGAAAAGAACTTTATGAAGGTCCCAGACACAGGCTAGCATTTAGACTGACTGTCCTTTTCCAAAGCAGCTCTTGTATTAAATGAGCCCATTATTAAAACATGGTAGCTTTAATTAAATCTCTATGATCTCTAATCAGGAAAATGAAACTAGCCTGCTGGCCAAGGAAAATATGGTAATTCCAAACAGTGCCCTGTCATTAGTGCTGGATTGTCTGCTGGAGTATTAGATCAAAGGCATGGAGAGTTTGATGTTGTTCTACAGTAGGACTAACCTAAGGTATTCAGAAGTGTGTGTATGCCGGGGTTTATAGCAATTACAACTCTAAATACCAGACCTAAAATCCTATAGGATTCACAGAAGTAGTGCTCCTGTACTGTTCTAGCTCTTCCTTGTATAGCATGACTGCCTCACTATAGAAGAGCTTGAACTAGCATAATTTATGGCATATGGGAAAAGAGATAAATGTGTAAAATGCATTTACCTAACAACGTCCAACTCCATGTTACCATGAAGGTGTACTCGGGTCATCTATCTCACCAGATGGGCTAATTCTTTCTTTTATTTTATTGCCTAACCCTAGAAGATGATGGAGCTGTTTGTGCTGGAAGTCCCCTTGTCACTTGCTTATCTGTCATCGGTGTTCTTCCTGCTTCCACTGAAATCACTGACAGCTGCTGTTGAGTTCAGGGGAATGGTGATGAAGTCCTGCGTGACAAATATGAAAATGATGGTAGTCCTAGACTTCTGAGCTTTAAAGGAATGCGATTACCTGAAGTATGGGTTGTTATTACTACAATAAAAAACAAAATCAAAACAAGTAAAAATGCCCCAGAAAATAGTGGTGAGGGGGAGAGTTCAATTATCCAGAAAGCAGAGGCATGCTTTTCATTGATTAGACTGTCCTGTTTGATGAAATTCATCAGTATTTTTAATTTTTTAGCCCTAATTACTGCAATATATATTTAATGGGTCTCTTTATTCTAACTCATCTGCTTTCAGGTCCAGACTTAATTTTTCAGTGCATTCAGATTCTCCACAATCGTATCCTGTCATTATGCATTTTACCTGTCTCTGCAGATGCTTACTTGACAGAAAGTTTCCATTGACTCCAGACAGTGGATGTCAGAAATACCCTTTGTGGTTCTTACATGGACTACTTGCAAAATGGAATTGATTTAAAGGTCAAAAACCATTACTGTTTCAGTGTCTGAACTGCCCCATCAAAGTGGTAGTGTGACAAGTGTGTGCAAATCTTTTCAAGGGACTGGTCCACGTTTTAAAAAATTTGTTACATCTCTCAGATCAGGTTTCTGATGATTCCCAAAGAGACATTTTAATTTATGGATACAAACAAGTTTCCTCTGCTTACACTAGTGTCAATAGCAACTCTAAAAGTAATGAGGTTCCTGTCATTTGAGTTGCGATAAGATTGAGATTCACAGTATTTAAGCTGTGTTCAGAATTCTGGCTCTATGTTGTTCAAAATAGCAGTTTTGAAACCAATAGCTTTATTGGTATAATCAGCTAAGGGGAGAATAAGTATAAAATAGGCAAATAACCAGAGCATAACTTGGGTCTTAGAACATCAGAATGACTGATGAGGAGCTGCTAGGTATAAATAATTCCAGGCATTTTTCACACATAGTAGATGATATGGAAGACATAGCAGCTGTATGTCCTGTCTGCCTCAGAAAGTCATAGAAGGGTAATGATGTCTCAAAGTTGATGATGCTAATTTACAAGGATGTCATGGCCAGGGTTCAAAAGAAAATGTGTGCATGCTCAGCCGGCTTTGATACCTTGTTGTCTAGCTATCCTACATCTGAAGGTAAATCTGCCTCTCACCATTTAAAATACATATCCCACAAATAATTATTAGCTACTGCATGTTCATTGTCTGTGTTAAATCCCAATGAAGACAACGTAATTGCAGCTTCTGTTGCCAGCTAGGTAAGACCCATATTGGGCCTCCTCCTTGTGACTTTTCTAGCAGTAAAATCGTACTTAGCTGAAGAGTAACACCCCACAGTAAAATGGTAACCTTTCTTCTGAAGAAGGCAAAGGCTCAGTGTGAATAACCTCTGTGTCTCTCCATTCACTGGAGAGTGGAGAGAGATAATTTATGTCTGTCTACAACATCATTAGTGAGCTGAGCACTTGAATTAAGCATCAGGGGCTTGAATAGAGAATTGTTTCCACCTTTCCTAAGTATATTCTTAAAAACAGAGCTTCTTTTGGAATGTAGTAGGGCAATTTTGACTCATTTTTGATTTAGCTAAGCAACTTCTTGGCAAAATGTCATCGAAGTGAGACCTGTCTCGTTAACAGATTATTTGCATTCTTCTGTGAAGTCCATATGTGGTTTGTGTGGATGGGCTTTACATGTGAATTTGAGGGATGTTTCTATCAAATTCTGGTCACAATGTCACAGAATGGCTGAGGACAGCAGTGGCATCTGGAGGCTATCTGATTCAACCCCTGCTCAAGCAGGGGCACCGGTTTTGTGCAGTTTGCTGCACTCGTGTGCAGGTGGTTTCTGAAGATCTCCAAGGAGGAGACCCCACAGCTTCTGGGTAGCCTGTGCTAGTGCTCTGTCACCCTCACAGCACAGAAGTGCTTCCTGATAGTCAGAGGGAACCTTCTGTGTTCTAGTTTGTGCCCGTTGCCTCTTGGCCTGGCACTAAGCACCACTGAAAGGAGCCTAGATCTGTTCTCTTTGCATATATAGACACTGATGTGATCCCTCTGAGCCTTCGATTCTCCAGGCTGAGCAGTCCCAACACCAAATTCTGTCACCACTGGAAAAAGAGCTACTTCTTTTTCTCTTGTAGTTTTTCCTGACATCTTGAGGAGCTGTACACACACGCTTTCCTGAGTCTCTTTGGTCTGCTCTTACACTGCTGTACAACAGTACAGCTCTTAGCTGATGGCCTGTACCCTGTGAACTTCTAGTCTTCTGCCCATCCATTCCCACAAAAAACTCAGGGCTGGCCTGAGAGATGGGCAGTGTGTCTTCATGTGCCTTCATATATCTTAAGATGCCAGTCCTAATCTTCTTGTAACTCTGCTCAGTGTTCCTGCTACAAATTTAAATCTACTTCGTTGTAATTACAGTGTGAGAGAAAAAATATATAAGCAAGAAAGCAGGTAAAGCATTGTAATTTATGTGCTGAAGCACGGCTTTCATCCCTCCAATTCACCTGCTCTAATGGCTCTGGTCGTTCTCAGCTATCACATACGGCTGTTGCTGCTTTGCCAGCAGTGTTGGTCTCGCCTCATAATGTTCCTGTTCTATTGCTGTTTTGGCAGTGTCCTAGCATTTTCCTGAAGAAGGAACACATACAAGTGAGGAGGAACAATGAACTGAAGAGCTTTGAGCTACTTAAAAATAAGGTTCAATGCTGCCTCCCCCACCATACGTTGCTGTGAGCAAAGCTTCAGTGCTAACATTGTATACAACAATTGCAGCGCAAGGCTGTCAGTTCTTATTATTGAGAAACTGAGCAAATGGATTGCATTACTTCTTCAAACAGTCTTCTGAAATCAGGCTGTCGAGCAGAACAAGGCACTAGTGCAGCCACAGACTTTCACATGGTTTGAATTGAAGCAGTTGTCTTCCCTCCACTCTCCGAGCACTTCTAAGCAGTTGCCAGTATTGATGCAGTATCACCAGGGAGGTATCCTGCAGAGTAATTGGTTTTATCATTATTTATGAAAATGTAGAAGGACTGAATACAAGTTTGAAGCGAAATATTCAGTTAAGAATAAGCCTCACAAGAAGTAAAAATATAAGGAAGACTATAGCGTGCACTGGAAATCATTGCTTTTGACTGAAGCCTTTTCAGCTGTAAGAGGACAATGGGTACAGAAATCCATCATTTGAGTTATAGTCCTAACTTACGTATGATAAATGTAATGGGAGGTGCTGCTGTCCCTCTGGAGGGGTGGGAGGCTTTGCAGGGGGATCTAGATACATTAGAGAATTGGACAGTCAACAACAGCATGAAATTCAACGAAGGAAAATGCCAGGTGCTGCACATGGGACAGAGTAGCGCCTTCAGTAATGTGCCTTAACTTTTGATTAGCTGTGATGTTGTCAGGCAGTTGGACTTGGTGGTCTTTGAAGATCCTTTCCATCTGAACTATTCTGTTCTGTTTCTTCATTTATGCTGTTCACATGACTGGTTTTTTGTGTGTTAAGTTGGAATCACAGTTCCAAAAATATGGTATGCATGACCCAAAGACAAGGCTGTCTATCACTAGTTTTTATGATCTGTGGACTTTGTTTCTGTGGATTTTGGTTCTGTGGGACTTCTGTGGTCAGTGGCACTGATCTCTCTGCTGTTTTCTCTTGGTCTTTTGCTTAGGGGTTCTGCAGAACCTCAGATGTTTCAAAAGGAAGTTTAACAATATGAATCTATAATTTGTCATCAAAATAAATGAGAAAAAATGCTCTGCATATAAAACACGTTAGTGTTAATGCTAGATTCGTGTTACCATTAGCAGCTTCTTTGCCAGCTTGCAGAGAGAGCAGCGTGTTTTCTAGTGGGAGTGGCAAGAGGTGTTGGGTATGGAACGTGACCATGCTTGAGTTTTTCTAAACTCAGTTATTTTTATGTAGAAATTATTCTTGTTTTCAGCGAAAATAAGAAGAAAGCTGAGAACAGAATAAGAGAAGTCCTTCAGTAGTTCTAAAATTACCAAGACTTCTTTATTAAGCCAGGATAAAAACAAGCAAAAAAACACCCCCAGTCAACAAAGAAATCCCTTTTGAAATCCCTTTTCATAGTAGAGGAATTACTCTTATGATGTGCGATGCTGCAATTTCTTTCCCTGATGATCCACTTTTGTACACACCTACTTGTGTCTGGCAGATTATGATGTAAAATACAGTTCTACATTCATAACTAAAGTCCAGAATTTGTTTCTTCATGTGCTGCCTTCTCTGAGTTGTCATTTTCAATCATTAATGCTGTGAGCAATTTGCTTCAAGCACATAGTCCTCCTTCAAAACTAAATACACTTTTATTTTGACAAACTAGAACCAGAGTAGTCTAATCTGAGCATGTACTTATTCATTTTCAGGAGGCCAGATTGTAACAGCAACAACAAAACAAACATTTAAAATTATTACAGAGGCACTTCAGTGAAAGTAAAGGAGAATCAGAAGGCTGGGAAATTGATTTTATGAATCCATTATGGTATACATGGGCTCTTGCACACAAATTTATTTTTAAACAAAGAAATGAGGGGAATAAGGGTAACTTCTCGTTTTGTCTGTCTTCTAATTTACTGCTATGCAATTTACAGCAGATATGCAATGCCATTGTAGGCACTAGAGACAACGACTTGAAACGCATAATAAAAATTCTCAGTTTATTAGGTTTGTTCTTCTGTGATTAAAAACATATCTTAACAGCAGACATCTGTTGGACAACTTACGTGGTTCCTTATTGTCTTGGTATGTGAGAAAATACTGCAGGCTGTATTGCTCAGCTTTGTTAGACACTGGTACTTTGTGGATGCACAGGAAATTAAGCATATGCTCACTGGTGGAGTTGTAATAATGTGGAAGTTTCATGTAATCTGCTGAAATGAAAGAGTGCTGTTCCTTGTGCCATACCCTATGGAAAGTGAAAGGAGGGATGATAGAATCCCCCTTTCCTTCCTGATTTCATTCAATATATCTGATTGGCTGTGAATCAAGTTTGACAGAAAAAATGTGTGTGTGATAAGCAGCATGTTAACATCAAAAATAATTTTGCAACTACTCCTTTGAAGCCTTGTACTATGGCCGTTTCATAAAGAGCAGCGTTATGGAGCAGAGCACTGCGTTCAGTGTTTTTCACAAAAGAAGTTGGATTATTTTTTCCTTCAGTAAACATTCTTCCTTCGGGCTTGCTTAAATGGGATGTCTTTCCTTAGTACGAGTAGGTTTCTTCCCATGAGCACAACTGACCACTCCTTTGAAAGGTGACTGCTTTGAAGTCAAAATAGCACTGTGGGCTGCCAACAGGCAGCGGAATCTGAGTATGCTTTCAAAGCAAAAGAGACCTTAGTTGTTATATCAAGGTGTTTCAAAGATATCCAGAACCAGTTCTGTGTTTTGCAAGTAAATATGCAGCAATACCCATAAAAAAGTCACGAAGGACATAGTATTTATTTATTTACCTATGGTTCACTGAAAATTTTTGTTCAACAAAGATGTCGTTGCAGGTAAGAAAAAAAAAGCTTTTGGCCAGGCTTTTTTAAATGTTGAAGACTTATCTGAATGAAAGTACGCTCAAATTTATGATATATATGTTTAAATCCTCACATTTCAGGATACAAAACTCTCTCTGGAGGTTGGGGATGGAACTTATCTTGAATCTAAATAATTATATGATTTCCTGCTAAAATATTGTTGTATTTTCCCCCAAATTCAGGTCAAAGATGGGCTATGTAGGAGCAGTGGGCCACTGTTTTAATATGTTGTGGTGACTGTTGTGGAATATCTCTTCATACTTCCACAAGGATGTAAAACTACCATACTATTGCTGGCAAGCTAGGAGCAGCATTAAGTACTGAGTCCTTTTTTATAGTGAGCACCAAACTAGCAAAGAGCTAAAATTCAGAAATGGAGATCTATGCTGTTCCAAGATGTGGAAAATAACTGAGATAAGCCTCCAGGTCTCACGTCTTGCATCAAATTAATGTGGTCATCAGCCAGGAAACACTGAAGTGAGAGTACTTGCTAGGCAGTTATCAGTCTGCCTCTTCATGACTGCTGTTCATTGCTGCAGAAAAGTTCATCCGAACTAAGTAAGTACCAGATAAGTGGTGGCTTCTCCATTCTTGCCATTTTCAAGTTGACAATGGAAATATCTGGAATACATGTTTATAAATTAGAGTGCAGTAGATTCAGTACCAGAGCAACCAAGGTAATTCTGTGCAGTGTGGTCTATATTCATTAGAAAGAATCAAAGCCAAACTAGATGACTTTATGTTTTTGTTGCTGTTTATGACTAGAAATGGCAAAAGACTAAGGTAATATCTTCCCTGGTGGTTTTGTCTGGCTCTGAAGAGTTAATTTCAGCATGCATTTCAGCTGGATTCTCTCTGTTAGCTGTATCTGAACTGAGTGATAGAGAAATTCCTCGGAGCTAAGCTGTGAGTGTAATGTGAAGAAAAGTCAACACATGCTACGAGAAATCAGGGATGCCTTTTTAAAGTGTTTACCTTAGTATGTTGTATGATTGAGGATTTTCCTTCCTGGAACAATGTGAGGGATATGGTGGCTTATAAAGCTGTTGAGCTTTAAGACTCAGTGAGGAGAAAGTAAGGAAGGCTGAGAAATTCTCCTCTGAGAAGTGTTGAAGAAGGCCTATAGCTAGCAAGCATGGAGAGAGGTGGTTGTTGGTTTTTTTTTTTTTTTAGCTGATATGTAATCCAGAAACTGGAAGTGCCCTTGGGCTATGTTTTACTCAATTGTATGAATTGAAAGTTACTTATTTTTGTTGAGAGTTGGAGCTTTTCTAAAACCTTCTAAACAGGTGTTTGATAGCTAACCTGCACCTTTTATAAATAGTGGAAATATTTTTCATCCACAAGGTTTCTTTCTCCCATTTTTTTATTTTTTATTTTTTCCTGGGTCTGATTAAGCAGGTGAAATCCTTTGTATGTGTTATAAATAGCGTATTTTTCCTAAAAAGCAGATCTTTGATAGTGTTCAGTTCTGACAAATTTAGTAATTGTTTGGTACCCGATGTCAAAATAATTCACCTCTTTTTTTTTTTTTTAAAGATACAGCTAGAGCAGTATTTTCTGGCTACTTTCTTACAAATAAATATTCCTGACTAAGTGGATCAAAATAAAACCACAATCTGCAGTTGCCTCTTTCAACAAATACCAGGTTGTGGTAGTCAGCTGTACTCTCCTGGGTTTTCTGTCTCTTTTCTGATTAGACATTATCCAGCGTTTAACCAAGAAGTCTAGAAAAAGCTTACACTTGTTTTTGGACCTTGGTCAAATCTGACTGTGTTCTGATAAGGAAGATTTAAAACAGCAGGTATGTACGTGGATTGCACATTTTCAAGCAAAGTTGCAGGGGCAGATGTAACAGTTACACGGCACAGACCCTTGCTTTCTTATGCAGGAGATCCCAAAGTCTCTTCTTTTGATCTAAGGAATTTAGAAGGCATCATGTAACAAATATTTGGTAAGACCAGGAATTGTTTCCACTCTTGTCTGCCGTGAAAATACTGATTTTTGTCTTTACCGGTTGACTGAGTGATTTCAGGAGAGGTGCTCAACATGAGGAGGAAGTATAGACTCTGATTCTGAGCTTGGTTGTCTAAGTATCTTAATTTTCACTACAGAACTAGAAAGGTCTGCCTTTTTTTTTTTTCCCTGAAGTGGGGAACACACTCCTCATGCTTTTTGGTGTGTCTCCTGACTGTTAATAATATCACTGATGTCTTTGCCTTGCAGTGAACCACTACCACAAGGAGATTGCCACATCAGATTATGGGAGTTTGCTTCATTTCCAGGCAGCTCTATTTAATATACATCTGCTATGTAATACATGCAAAAAAGCAAAAAGATTTTCAGTTGCATTAGTCTTTATTGGATCTGACCTCTGGTCTAGGAGGTGAAGGGAGAGTGGAAAATGAAAACTGATTTGGTATTAGTCCACTATTCATATTAGAAAAAGTAAATGCTTTTGTGGTTTTCCTTACAGAGGTGTCTTTATTCATTTGACATGCCCTTAATAACTAATTCTAGTTGTCTGGTTGCCAAGATGGATTTCCTACAGGCGGACTTAAAAGTGATTTTGTCCTCTTTGAATGTATGGCTTCAAATGATCCCAGAACAGCAAACATTAAACTTCCTCCTAGACCTCGAGCTTTTCTGAAGCACTATAATAATATAAAAGGATAAGAATAATAAAAAAAATAAATAAATGAATTAAGCATGCATCATACGATATAAGCAGGACAATAAAACTCCTTGTTTTTCTCTGCTAGTTAATATCTCCTTTCTAGCACTGAACATACACTGTGGATTTCTCACTATAGCCATCTAATGGATTTGGATATTGCCATTCAGAGACCCCTGGGGATGAGAATGTTTTGTAGGTTTCATCTGAAAGTGAGGAACCAACAGACCCCCAAACCTTTCTGTTCACAAATGGCTTTGTCCATGTGTTTTTGTCACATACGTATCTGATATATGCTAGCTTGCACAGTACAAATCTGCTTAAAGAATTGTCATTTTAAAAGCAGAGCAGTTGTTTTGAAATGTAATCAAATATTTTGAAAAGTTTCTAATAAATATTGTATTATTCTTAAAGAACTCTGATTCTCATGCCATCTAAGTTATATCCATTTAATAGTATTTTGAGTGGTATCAAACTTGCTGCCAAATTGCTGTATTGGAATGTTTTTTGTTGTTACGAATCTATCAACATTACATCACTCACTGCATCATGTGTGACACACATGTCTATATTTAACCTTTTCAGCTAGGATATTTGAGCCTACTTTAATCAAATGTTATGCTATTAAATGGGTGTTATTCTTTAAAGCTTCCTTGCTGAGGAAACAGATCTGAGTTTTATGTCCACCTGCTGGACCTTGCTATCAAATTTAATAGAATCGTAATTTATGACAAATTGGCACATGCTCTAGAGACTGAACTTAAATTTGGTTGCCTCTGTTCCTTTGCTTTAACCCTTTTTTCTCTTGCAAACATCCCAAAGCTCTTGTTACTCTCCAGATATTTATTGAAAGATGCACCTTGATGTTCAAGAAATGTGTAGATGTGACACTTAGTGAGCATGGTGGTGGTGGGTTGATGATTGGACTTGATCTTAGAGGTCTTTTCCAAACTCAGTGGTTCCATGATTCTATGTCCACACTGATGGGAAACCAGCAGCCCCTTGCAGGAGACAGAATGGAGAAATGCTGAAGTTGTGCAAATGTAGAGAAATCTTATGTCTCTTGGAGAAGTCTCTGTCGATATCCCCACGTTGTCTCTTCACAGATGTTGAGTGAGGAGACAGACACCCACTTCAAGCAGCCCTTTCAATGCTGCTGTGTACAAAGCCATTGGGTTTGGATTTCACAGCTCTCAGGGTAACTGAGAGCAAGATTTACCCAGTTACTAAAGAACATGAGGCTAATAGAACAGCCCACACAAAATATGTTGCTTTCAGCTCTGACAAGTTTAGTGTAGCTAAAAGTAACAGTCCCACAAGGGCCCTTCTTCATGGATCTACTGATTAAACTGACAAATATTTTTCCATATATGCCACACAGCATTTTATGCCATCTTTTGGGAAACTCAGAGAACCGGGGGGGAGTTTCTTTAGTGAATGTGATATTGGTACCATGGGAAGAGATCAGTCTTGCCACTGTCCTTCAGAACAGAAGGAAATCATACCCTGCATAAAGAAAAGCTCTCCTTCCGCTATGTCCCTAGGTCAGCTGTGCAAATGTATAAGACATAAATATAGCAAAAACTATTCCCAAAAGCATGACAGATTCCTATCAAGTTTCTTCTAGCATTCTCAGTACAGTTCAAAAGCTCTAGTGTACTGAAAATTCCAGTCTAGAACTTGAATGTGGAGGTAGCGCTGTGCTGGAAAGGCACCAAAAAGCCGCTTGATGTGATACTGATGTAGCACAACATGGTGTGGAGCTTAATGAAAGCACAGTCCCCTCTGCTGGGGGTTTACTTTGGGTGCTTATGTGAAAGAATGGGGCCACTGACATCAATCTCATTTCACTTGATTCAAAGAGACTTTTAAAAAGTTGTATATTTAGGTATATTGTGGAGTTTCAGCTTAAGGTTCAGTCTTGTTAGTGAAATTAGCAGTGTTGTTTCATGCAGCTTCTTAAAGTAAAGGTCTAAGGCCCTTTCCCAAGGATTCCCACATTTTGAGCTGCTTTTCCTCTGTCCCAGTTAACATACAGGCTTCAGGAAGGCCAGTTCAACTCCACTGTGAAATAAATGGTGACAGCCACTTATTTGTCTGGATCCTAGAAAAATCCTAGCATCGAAGGTAGTAGTACATAGTTATCCATCTTGAGGGAGATCATACAGCATTTGCAGGACAACCGGGGGATCAGGCCCAGCCAGCATGGGTTCGCGAAGGGCAGGTCCTGCTTGACCAACCTGATCTCTTTCTGTGATTGAGTGACCCGTCTGGTGGATGAGGGAAAGGCAGTTGATGTGGTCTACCTAGATTTTGGCAAAGCTTTTGACACTGTCTCCCATGGTATTCTCCTGGAGAAGCTGGCAGCCCATGGCTTGGACAGGTACACTCTTTGCTGGGTAAGGAGCTGGCTGGAGGGCCGGGCCTGGAGAGTGGTGGTGAATGGAGTTAAATCCAGCTGGCGACCAGTCATGAACGGTGTTCCCCAGGGGTCAGTGCTGGGGCCTGTCCTCTTCAATATCTTTACTGATGACCTGGATGAGAGCATTGAGAGCACCCTCAGTAAGTTTGCAGACAACACCAAGCTGGCAGGAAGTGTCGATCTGCCTGGGGGTAGAGAGGCCCTACAGAGGGACCTGGACAGGCTGGATTGCTGGGCTGAAGCCAATGGGATGAGGTTCAACAAGGCCAAGTGCTGGGTCCTGCGCTTTGGCCACAACAACCCCAGGCAACGCTACAGGCTTGGGGCAGAGTGGCTGGAAGACTACATGGAGGAAAATGACATGGGGGTATTAGTCGATGCTCAGCTGAGCATGAGCCAGCAGTGTGCCCAGGTGGCCAAAAAGGCCAATGGCATTCTGGCTCGTATCAGAAATAGTGTTGCCAGTAGGAGTAGGAAAGTAATTGTGCCTCTGTACTCAGCACTGGTGAGGCAGCACCTTGAATACTGTGTTCAATTTTGGCCCCTCACTGCAAGAAAGACATTGAGGCCCTGGAGCATGTTCAGAGGAGAGCAACAAAGCTGGTGAGGGGTCTGGAGCACGGGCCTTATGAGGGGTGGCTGAGGGAGCTGGGGTTGTTCAGTCTGGAGAAGAGGAGGCTCAGGGGAGACCTTACTGCTCTCTATAACTACCTGAAGGGAGGTTGTAGTGAGCTGGGGGTTAGCCTCTTCTCTCTTGTAACTGGTGACAGGACGAGGTGGAATGGCCTCAAGTTGCGCTAGGGGAGATTCAGGCTGGACGTTGGGAAATACTGCTTTTCTGAAAGAGTGGTCAGGTGCTGGAATGTGCTGCCCAGGGAGGTGGTTGAGTCACCGTCCCTGGAGGTGTTCAAGGAACATTTAGACATTGTGTTGAGGGACATGGTTTAGTGGGGTTATGCTGGTGGTAGGTGGATGGTTGGACTAGGTGATCTTGTAGGTCTTGTCCAACCTTGGTGATTCTGTGATCCTAAACTGTTTTCCCAGTAAATGAGGAAGACGGACCATGGATGAATTATCAAATTAGAGATTGTCTCTTGACTGAAGTTTAACTGTTTAAATATATGCAGATTTTAAACAGTATTGTAATAACACACCTTTTGCCAGCTAGTGTGTTTGTAAACACTGAATGTTAATTAAGAATGACTGTTACCTATGAGCCTGCATGAAGTTAGAGGAATTAGTGGAGGGGGGGGTGCAGGGGCTCAGCTGGTTTATTGCTTGTCTAATCAAAACGTTTCAGTGCCATTAATTACTCAGTGGCTAAGCCTGTATGTAAGTTAAAGACTTAAAAATGATCTGATTTGAAGCTCTTTTCTATTTCATTTTGTAGGTAGTGTAAGTGATTCTGTGTCATGAGAAAATGTATACAACACTGATAAATCCATAAAGTATTTGACCTTTAATCAATCCTAATATTTTCAATCCACAGAGCCTTCTTAAATGGCTGTAACCTTGGCCCTTTCACTCCCATTCATCACAATTACTGTTAGAACTGTCTGATGCAATGCATAAAGCATTGCATGTTGACATCCAATATTTTATCATTAATAAAAAAAAGAATTGTAAGAAACATTCCAAGTACTTTTGCTGTTCTGATATTTTCCAGTGCAGTGCCCAGGAGAAGAAAAGGGACAGTTTTGATTTATGATAGTGCTGGCAGATACTGTTAATTGATGTTTACTGTTGGCAGAACGTAGGCACAGTTGATTCTCTAAACAACTTGATACTAGATGCTATATTAATTTTTGTGATTGTTAACCCTTTCATAATGTGAATAGTGGTTGTAAAATTCTAAGGTAGAGTATGGTTTACATCTTATACAAGAGTTGTAGGAAGCCCAAATAGTAGCATGCTTTAATTGAGAGCTTCTGGCCAAGCCAATAAGACCTTGCTCGTGCTAGAATATGTAAGTTAGGGCTAGCAGGATGGTTACAACAAATCTGCTGTTTTCTTCCATCTCCCAAGGCTTTTATTATTGTCTTGATCAAGGAACACTGCAGTGATGGACAGAAATGTTAACAAAGTTTACCCATAGAGGGGCTGTTTTCCACAGATGGCTAAACGATCTGATGTGTAGGGAATGCTGGACTACTTGCGGAGAAACCTGTAGTTCTGCTGCACATGTGGGCATTTCTTTTACCTTTCTCAGGCCTTTTACTCTCTGTGTACCTTGTCAGTGGAAATTTCAACATTTTTTTCTTGGGCTGTCTCCTTACGTACATGTTCTTTCACCAAGTATAAAGAATAACACATTTGGATTGAGATAAGTATGATAAAAATAAAAATTTTTGTTGTTCAGTCTGGAGAAGAGGAGGCTCAGGGGAGACCTTACTGCTCTCTATAACTACCTGAAGGGAGGTTGTAGTGAGCTGGGGGTTGGCCTCTTCTCTCTTGTAACTGGTGACAGGACGAGGTGGAATGGCCTCAAGTTGCGCTAGGGGAGATTCAGGCTGGACGTTGGGAAATACTGCTTTTCTGAAAGAGTGGTCAGGTGCTGGAATGTGCTGCCCAGGGAGGTGGTTGAGTCACCGTCCCTGGAGGTGTTCAAGAAACATTTAGATATAGCGTTGAGGGACATGGTTTAGTGGGGTTATTGGTGGTAGGTGGATGATTGGACTGGATGATCTTGTAGGTCTTTTCCAACCTAGCTAATTCTATGATTCTATGATTTATTTGTGTAACTATTATATATATTTCAGAATAAGGAAGTATCATGACTACTTCAACAAAGAAAGGTCAGAAATGCAAAGCAATGGCAATATTAATGGTTTTGTACATGTGAGCTCCATCTTAGCTGGAAGGGCTTTGTGTTCTCTTTCTCCATCTTGTAGATTTTTCTTAGCATAGTTTTTATAGGTCTTATAATTCCTGCTAATAAATTGTTACTTTTACAGAAATCATGGAAAAATGACATGGGAACATGATCTAAGTCCCCTCTCTCCTCCAGCAATAGTTCTCTGTTGTTTTTATAGCTATTTTGCCAAGCCAAACAAAAATGATTAAAACTGAGCAGTGATGTGTAAGAATTAGCGTGATATGTCTCTGGAATACTGGATGGAAGTATGAGCATGATTTCATTTTTACTGCAGTTACCCTGTAGACTCTTTCTGTCTGTGCAGTTTGTGTTGGTGGAAATTTCACAGGAATGTCATGGAAAGATTTACAGACTTTCTGGCCAGGTTGATCGCTAGCTGCTCTGACATCCTGCCTCGATTGATATTAACTGCAAGATAAAATCTCAGCCCTGTTCCAGAGTGCTCAGGGATCACATCATTTGAGTGCAGGAAAAGCAGATAGTGACTGTGCGAGGGGCACTCACAGACTAGAGTGCCAGACCTTCAGTTTTGCATAAAAGAGATTCTGAGAGAACACTGTAGGTGTAGGAGCAGATAATTTTGGATCATTCTACTGTCTTTAATAGATCTAGAGAATGCTAATGGAGCTAATAGCCTTTTTCTGAGTAATAAAAACTGCAGGAGGTACTCAGTTCTGCTGAATACCGAATATCCTTAACTCCCAGAAGAAAACTGCTGATCATCAGAACTCACACTTTCAAATATTCTTGCAGCAGACTTGAAGTTCAAGAGTCCCAAAGAACAACCATACCTGTTGTTTATGCACAAAAACTCCACTGTGCATATTTAACATATTTTATCATCTTTATTAGCTAGTACTTGCAGTTTGTTCCAATTTGGTATAAAATGGAGGAAAGGTTTTTGTCTGGGTCTATGTTGGTAAGGTTTTTCATGACAGAAGCTTTGGAAAGAGTCCTTCTTGACAACACTTGTAGGTACAAGGCTTGCAGAGGTGTAGGAATCTGGAAGCAGTTTTATATTTACTGGTACGTGGGTAAAAATGATATAATGGATGTTAGGAAAAAATTATTCTTAGAAAGAATGGTAAAGCATTCAAACAGGCTGCCCAGGGAGGTGGTGGAGTCAGATGTGGCACTGAGGGATGTGGATTAGTGAGCGTGGGGGTGATGAGTTGACAGTTGGACTAGATGATCTTAAATCTATTTTCTGACCTTAATGACTCTATGAAATTGTGGTCCATACAGTGCCTAATTGCAGAGCCAATCTGTGACTCCACTTGTGATTCCATAAAGCCTTCTCACTGTGGAGGGAAACACCCAAAAGGATCACTTCCTGTGGTGCTGCCATACTGCTTGAAGAGGCTTGGACCTTGAGTACTTATCAGAAGATCTGATATATGCTCAAGTACTTTGTATCGACATTTCCCCTGCTCTCTTATGTTCTGCAGATATATAGGTGCTGTAAGAAATCTGTTGCTCTTGGCTGTCGTAGTTGATGTTTTTAGTCCCATATTTTAGGGCAAAAGCATTGCTTGTATTTGTGAATAAGAGTTACTATTGCATAGCTCTTGATTATCCAGAATTAAATTTGCTGCTGCAGCTGATTTTTGCTGATTTATGTCAGAAATGCAATGCTAGTGAGACTGATGTTTTGTCATAGACCTCTGTTCATTAATTTTATTGCACATCAAACATATAACCACTGGTGAGATTTCTATTTATTCCTGCTTAAAATAGTGCCAGTTATCTAGGAATAAATCTGTGAAAAATATCACAGTGTTTACCTGGGAAGTAAATAGTCTGCACTCACTGATGGGCAGGGTGTAAGCAGGGTGGGGAACAAGGGAATTTATGCCACTTTCTGATACAGTTCTTCACAAAGGAGGATTTTACATTGGGGTGTCTGAGCATCTGTATATGGCAGCCATCTCTCCTGAATGCAGTCTTCAGATAAATCCTTCCTCCTCATCCTCTTGCACAGAGCAACTGTTCAAGCTGAGATAGGATGCTGCTTGTTGAGAATGGGCAAGAAGACATAAGTTTGCTCCTCAGACAAATGTTTGGGATGCTAATAAAAGCATTGCCTGAGCAAACAGAGCAAGGTTCATCCCTCAGGCTCAACTCTCTTCTTCACTGCGTGTGTTTCCTTAGTGCTTGGAGGCAGTGTCCTTTCTCTTCCCATTCCCTGCCTCCTGTTTTCTTTCATACCCAACACTCATTTGAAAAAGCCAAACCATATACAGACACTGAAACTGTTTATCTTGGTAGAGGGAGCGTTATCTATGCTGTTAAGCTTTTTGCCTTAAGTCTTTTGTGTCTTCTT
The DNA here is from genome assembly GCF_002078875.1 of Numida meleagris. NCBI lineage: Eukaryota > Metazoa > Chordata > Aves > Galliformes > Numididae > Numida > Numida meleagris. The sequence goes on from NC_034411.1 coordinate 23,084,559, forward strand.
TTTCCTTGACATTTTTATCCAGATACTAAATTGAAGCAACCTTCTCCTGCAGCCTCTTTCTCTCCCAGTCTGGGTTGTTGTGAGGTTTTTTTTTTTCCTGGCCATGGACAGGTTATACCTGGCTGCTCAGCAAATGTATTTTCAGGCCAAAGTGTGGTTCCATGTCAGAGAGGAGAGACCTGGTAGTATGGTAACAGTAATTTCTGAAGATGAGCTGAATTTCACCTATTCCTTCATGAATTTTCCATAGGTTTATACTGAATTTTCTAATTGTACTGCTTTTCTTCAGATTCTAAGTGGAATGACTTCCCAAGGGTTGGGCCAAAGGAAATACATGTTGCTTTTCCAGTGCATTTAGAGTTCAAAAGGTTTTACAAGGATCTAGTGAAATATGAATCTAACTGTGTATTCCAGTTTGGGAGTTTAGAGTCCCCCTTCCCCGGCTTTGTGCAAAACAAAGGGAGAGGTAAAGAGGTGTATGTCACCCAGCATGGGATCAGATGTTCTGTCTGAAGATATTTTTGAGTATGATGTGGTATATGAAGATCTCCCCTGAAAAATCCTATGAATTTGCTCAGCAATGTCCCTTGAAAAACTCAGGAAACCTACGGAAAAATATGAGCAAATTTTTATTCTGTAGAGCTGCTGAATTTGCTCTGTGATCTTGGTGCATTCCTGTGGATCTGCCTCCCATCAGCAGGCAAACCAGAGTCGTGTGGGTAGTGCTGCACCGCATACGAAAGTAGTGAAACAAAAAAATCAGAAGATGCAGCTCTTTGTTATGAATTAGTAATAAAATGAAACTTGTATCCAAGTTTCTGTGAGGAGCAAAGTGGCACAGTTCCCTTCCAAAAGACGAGTCTTCAGAGGCATTGCGGTTGTTCATGTCTACACGTATTTATATATGGCAGCTTTATCGCTGAAACATCAACAGCTCAGAAACAAAAATCAATGTAAATAAGTTTTCCTTCACTTGAATTCTGTAAACCATTCACAGCTGTTATTTCAGCTGTCATGTGGGAATATTATGCGAAAGAAGAGGAATCTTCATGGGCCAAAGTTCAGTTCCTCCTTATTCCTCCGCCAGTGGCTTGTGGCAGCGCCTTTTGCATATGTGGAGGGGCCTGTGCTCCCCTGCTGAGTTTGTGGAGCTGCAGGAAGCCTGGATGCATATCTTACATGTATTTTGTGCTGCTGCTAAGTGAGCCTGAAGCTGGGCTGTGCTTACAGACCTTTGGACAAACACAGTTTGGCAGCTGATGTGCTTTACTTTCAGGGCTCGTGTTCTCTGTATGTCATGATGTAGGGGGGGGGGGGGCTATGTTTCTCAGGGGAGCACAAGCAATCTGGAGACACCAGTTCATCTCCTCCTCCTAACCCTGACATCTTCAGAGCAGCACGGTCTGTCACACAGGGGTTTCTCTGGGTACAGGGGCTGTGATTCCGTCTCGGTGTGTGCATTTACCCTGTGGTAGTGACTCTGTCACACTGAGATTCCCCTCCTCCTGCCAGAGTTATGAGAATTCAAAACATGCACTTCCCATGAGCAGCAGGACTTTACAGCCCTGTGGCTGTCTCTGATATAAATGCATGAAGCTGTGGTTGAACCTTATGAGGAGCTTTTCTCTATTTAGAAGTCTACTGCGCTTCCTGCTTTTGCAAAAGCCACAGAAATTTAAAGCTCAGGGATGTGGACCTCTGGGTGGGACTCAGCTCCAGGTGTGCAGAGCTGAGTGTGCATGCACGCTATTTAAACTGGTGTATCTACAAGGAAGGGGGTGTTTACCTATGAGCTGTAAGCGAGATCTGCTGCTGGCAGCAGAGATACAACTGGTATGATCCCTGACCTCACCAATGGTCTGTAAGTGATTGATACAGTATTGCTGCTAGCAAGAATGGTACATTGGATGTATAGCTCATGTGGCTGAGCATGAACCTGCTCCCAGCCTTTATTCCAGATCTATAATGGTGTTAGGAAGATATTTCATAGAATTGTATGAAGTTATGCATTTAGAACTGCTTTCTTGGGATGCTAGAAATTGTGTAATTAATCCCTTTTATTTGTTTTGCTTCTGATGCCTTCAGGACTATTTTGGCCTTACACTCCAGTTTTTCTCGTTACCACATGAGATAAAATTTACATTCTTCTGAAGCAATAAAAACAAAACCCCAAACCTGCTCTTGCTTCCAGAAGCTGAAGATGTGAAAAAACTGCCAAACAGTTAATCCTTGTAGTAAAATACTGAATTGGCAATGCTGCAGCTGTTGTCCTGTACCAGGGCATATAGTGCATGTTCCTGTTTAGAATGTTCAGCTTCCAGAGAGTGCACTCACTTCCTTTATAAACCAGCAACCACATGGAAGAGGCAGATTGAATGAATCTCCTAATTAGTAAATATATCCAGGGCTGTTTGTTCCCTACCTCCTGTTTTGACAAAGATGCACAAGCTATTTTGCCAGCAGATTCCACTGTGTGTATCCAAATTGCAAGTGAGCACAAGAGAGAGAAAGTCTCTCTACTCGTAAATGACAGGCAGATTTAGGAATGCTGTCTGGAGTGTGTGTGCACTACTAGGTACATCTTTGATTCTTTTGTCAACATCTATTATGAGGTAGTTCCACTTGGGTACCAATTAAAGCATAATTTTTCACCCTCCTGTTCTTGTTTCATCATATATACATATTTAATGTGTTGCCTGCTCATGGCCCCTAGAAAAATACAAAAGCCTTTAACTGTCTGAATTGAACTACTGTGGCCTTTCTTGTCAAAAAGAGCTCCTAGATTTATTTCTGTGCACAATGACACCATAAAATGCTACTTTCTTTTCTCTATTCTGGAGGCAATGACCTATAATAATCAAGTTTCATTGTCATTTCAACCTTTGTTCTAAAACATTATGATGTGTAGAAAATTGATTAACTGGAATTTAGTATATACAACAAAAGGAAACTTTGTTGAAACCCAGAGGGCCATTTCTGTTCAGTTGATAAATGTATTAGTTTCTTTGGTTTCCTGAATTACCAGGTAAAGGCAACATTTTCCAGATCTAACTAATTTCACTGAAACATATGAAAGACAAATACCAGAAGTCAAATCTAACATATTCTTCCCAGGGGCCTTAACAAAAAAAACCACCCCAAATTCCTTATTTTGAAAAGCCAAAGTAAGAGTGCAAAATTAAATGGGTGATTCATGTGAGATATGTGAACTGAACAACACATCAAGCTGTTGTACCAGCTAAAATGGCCTGGGTTTCCTCAGCACCATTACAGAAAAGAAACGAGGTGAAAAGAATACATCGCTGTGTTATTCCAGCCAGGCAAGCTGTCACTGTATCTCAGGCTCACAGCAAACCAGACCCACTGCAGCGAGCTCTCTTGTGTAAGGCTGAGGCATTTAGCCCTAGAGACAAATCTTGCCTCCTGTGTTCTCTCGAGGCATGGAGGAGCTGGATCCTGGACAGGGTCCCTGAGAGGAGGAGGATGCTCAGCACTGGTGGCCCTGTGAAGGCCTTGCTCCCAGTGGCAGCCCTCTTGCTTCACAGTCAGATGCTATCCGCCTGCTAGGCTCTTCCCTCCTGCTGCTGCTCACCTGACGAGCAGCTGGATTCCACCTTCCCACCCAAAGGAAGTTCTTGACCTTATCTAGTCATGGACATATACGAAGAGACCTGCCAGGCTTGGTGCTAAATGTTGTTGAGTGCAAGGCATGAGGCTGCCTCTGTGCTCAGGTAGCAGCAAGTAACAGCGATCATAACCAGTAGACATGTTAGTTCTCAGTTCCTCGCCGTGATTGTGTCATGTTTCTTACTGAAGGCAGGCACAGTAGAAATATAGCATATATTGATGCTTTTTTGGTCAACAGCAAGTTTAATGTGAGTCAACAGTGTGCCCAGGCACCCAGGAAGGTCAATGGTACCCTGGGGTGCATCAAGCATGGCATTGCTAGGCGATCGAGGGAAGGGGTTGTCCCACTCTGCTCTGGTACAGCCTCATCTTGGGTGCCACGGTACAAAAAGGGTGTAAAACTATTAGAGAGCTTCCAAAGGAGGGCTACAGAGATGAGGAAGGGTCTAGGGGTGAAGAAGTATGAGGAGCAGCTGAGGTCCCTGGGTTTGCTCTACCCAGAGCAGAGGAGCTGAGGGGAGGCCTCATGGTGGCTGCAGCTCCTCACAGGGAGCGGAGGGGCAGCGCTGAGCTCTGCTCTCTGTGACAGTGACAGGGCCTGAGGGAATGGCATGGAGCTGTGTCAGGGGAGGGGCAGCTGGGTGTTAGGGAAAGGTTCTGCACCAGAAGGCGGTGGGCATGGCCCTGCGCTGCTGAAGTTCAAGGAACATTTGGACAGCACTCTCAGACATAAGGTTTGGTTTTTGGATGGTGCTGTGAAGCCAGCAACTGGTGCTGGTGAAGCTAGAGGTTGGACTTGATGATCCTTATGGGTTCCTTCCAACAGACTGTATGATTTTCTGAAAAACAATAATTTAAGCAAATGTAAATGCTCTCAACTTGCAAATGAGAATCCTTAACTTAATCTTCTGTAGGAAATGTCAGCCACCACCTTTCAAGGCATGAAAGCCCTCCCCCATTGCCAGTGTCCGTTACGTGTATTTCAGTCCAGACAAAATAGCTCCTAGGTATCATGGGAAGAACCAATGGCGTCTGAGTGCCTCTTGGACAACACTTGAACCCTGGGCATATTTTGTTTTGTGCTGGAGTTGAATTTGATGTGATAGGTCTGGAAAAATACAGAGCTGACAGTCTATATACACAACCAGGATTTCAGTCCACATGGGTAATGAGACCAAAGTACCCAGCCATTTTTTTCATGCCTCTGTCAATTTAAAGTGCATTTTTAAATGAACAGTGGGGTTATTTGGGTCTATTAATTACAGTAATTGTTTCCTGCGTGGAAACCACATGTATGAGATGTGAAAGGCGCGTGTGTGCGAGGGAACACTGGTGTGTGTGAGACCAGAGCAGTTCCCCTTTGAAGATTTTTTTTGTCCCTAGAGAGGGAGCTTGTAATGAGCAACAACATTTACAGTGAAGACTTCAATGCTCCTTGTTGCCCTATCGTTGCCTTGCCTTTCACGTGGAGATTAAAGCCAGTGGTTGAAGCTGCTCCTCCTTTTCCCATGTGGCCGATATAAATTCTACATCAAATGGAAAGGAGGAAGGGCAGGTTTGGCTGTCAGCAAAAAATGAAGGAGAGGTCTGACAGCAGCAGGAGCAGGGGCTCAGTCCTCATTAATCTGGAGGGCACCAGAAGAGTAAAAATAAAACCTAAGGAAGATGCCTACTGTGCCCTTTAAACAGGGAGCCTGTGACTGGCATAATGAGAGAAGCAGCACTGATAAGTACATGGGGAAAAATGCTTTTCATAAGGCTTGCCTACTGGCAGATGTGATGGGAAACTCATGCAGATTTTGATCGTTTATATAAAACTTTGAATGCTGTGGTTTGTGTGCTATGGAAGCACAATAATAATTTTGTAGTTAAATTTCTAACCTGTTTTCTATTACAAGTCTCTGCCTTTTAACTTTCATAAGAAAGCCTTCTTTCTTCCTGATTATTGTATTTTTTCTTGGCACGGAACGATGCCAGAGAAAAATTGTTTGGGGAAAGTTTAGGATTAATCTGGAATTTTGCAGAGTGTTATTTCCCCTTTTACATCTCCTTTAGATGTAGTGCCACAGCTCAACAGCAGCCCAGCCCCTGTGCTCTCTTGCCCTTCTTCCTCGGAACAGCCCAGTTTGGAGGGGAGAGGAGAAGGATGGAAAAATGCTCAGCAACGGATCCTGAGAGAGCAGCCAGACAGTGTGGCTTTACTGAGTTAGGGAAGAGCTATGCTGGGAAGAGAGGCAGTAGATCTCCTGAGATAGCTAAGAACAGATAGTGAGCCCTTGAGCTGCGTACATGGTTTGTGCGTTGAAGTCAAGGTGCGGTCATAAATTACCCGTCAAAGGCACGAGGGTTCATAGACTGTCATTCTCAGCTTGGTTCTACAAAAATTTGTGTATTCTCAGTACTGTTTTTTAATTCAGTCCTGAGTCCTGTTCACTGCTCCTCCTTGCAGCAGATGAGGGGCAGTGACTCTGTTCTGGAATTCCCAGAAGTGTAAAAGCAAGAGGTGCACAGAGGCAATACAGGCTTTCTCCCCATCCTTGGTTTGGGATGATTCCTGTGCATGAATGCAGCCAAACTCATTTTCAACGCAGCTGGAACAATAAATGCTCAAAACCCAGAATATTAGCTACTCTAATCAATGTTTTCTTTCTTTTCAGAGGAAATTTTTATAGGTAAGAATATCGCTCCTTTTACCCCTTCTCACCTCATATGAAGTATGGAAAGGCTTCAAGGTTCAAAGACAAAGCTGTGAAATAAAACTCTCTTTGTTAGCTGAGCCAGAAATTTGAGACACTAGGGAAGATTATTAGAAAAGGGTTAGGTCAAGGTACACTTTGGTTCTGTTCAAACACAGAGAATGGAGAGGCTGAGGTCCTGTTGCACACAGAACCCAGGCTGCACATCAGAGAAGGTTTATGTTAGCAGTGAGATCCAATTAAGAGGAAAACACATTTTCTCTATCAAAAACCTTCTTGCTGCCTATTATTGTTTATTATCAGTTAAACTATTTCAGGCTTTGCTGTATTTTTAGCAGCAGGGCTTATCATGTTTGAGTCTCCACTATTTTTGATGAGTAGTTGGATCCTTTAAAGCCACTCTTCTAGCACCAGGTGGCATCATGTCATGTGAGGACTACATTCCCAAACTGGTGAAATGAAAGAAGTGACTTAATCTCAAAGCTGGTGGCCTTCTCCTCAGACACGTAAGCAGCTATACAAAACATTTTGTTAGGAGATGAAGTTTGTGGTTCTGCCCAATGTTTATTCAGGGACATCAATGGCAAGAAGTTGTTCTCACCTGGGCTTTGTCAGCAGTATAAGAAGGCTGTTAGAGCATTATTTGAGCTGTTTTCTGGGATGTGAGTATTCTCTGTGAGTAACTCTGGCAGATGCTCTACGTCAATGTAAATCAGGGGTACCTTCACAGATGCACGAAAGCGTAAAGTTCTTATGAGCTCATTAAGCTCTGGGTATTGGAAAAGGTAAGGCAGAAAGAGATTAATCTGGTAGGGAATCTCTGATTAGTTTTACTAGGTGTTTTGGATGAAAGTGGAAAAATTAAAAATATTATTCCTAAAAATTTCCCTTGTTTTGAAATTCTGCATATGATGAAGTATTTTTGTGATAATCAAGTAATCCACCTAAATCTTAGATGTAACTAAAATGAAATAGTTAAATTAATTCTTCTAAATGAATAATCTTCAACAAACGTTTGAAAATGAGAGTGTATGAATAGTGTCTTTGTAAGTGAACTGCAGCAGCTGAGTGACTTGCTATGTTTCGTATTTGCTTTATTAAGTAAGAAAAGAACTAAACTCCAGTATGAGTTGTTTTATATTTAGGCATGATTAAAGGCTCTCACAGTATCAGTGGGATATTAATGGGCAATTATATCTTGAGTTTAAAATGGATTGATTATTCTTTTTCAAGAGAACACCACTGCACAGACAACGCTGCACAGAAATAACATGTCAGTAATATCACACTACTGTACAGATTTTAAAGATAAACTTCCATCTGGCAAGCAGACATTCAGGAAGGAACTGTGGCTTTCACACAGACCAAGTTTGTAAGGGATAAAATACAGCTTGAAGCTTCATTTCTGCTTCTCGCTGTTGGCAAATGTAAATATGCCTTAGATGATTCTCAAAGCAATTGAGCACAAACAACTGATATGGAAAAAAACTAGTTTCCTCAGCTTGTCCCGCTGGAGGTTTAAGACTACTCACATGGTCATCCCAGAGAACAGGAGCCAAACAGAAAACCAAAAGGAATTCAGAAAATGACTACTACAAAGCAAGAAGAAAAAGCTCTGTTAATGCTTTACTGAAAACTTCAGTGTGCTCAAAAAACATCAGTTAATTTAACCCCTGTGAGGTAAGATAAATAATAAAAACCACATTTCTGAACCAGAAGGCAGGAATAGTGCCTATAAAACGATGCTGTTGCTGACTTCAGTGGTCTTTGGAGAAGGTCTCCTCTGATTTCTGCAGAATCAGGGCTGGCGGCTGTTGCGGGGTGCAGGAGCCTGGCTCTCTTTTTTTTGTTCTTTTGCCACAGTAGTAACCAAGCATTATAGGAGGTAAGATAATGGAATGCTAATTAGGTGCTCAGTGTAAAGCAGTCTGTAAAACTGAGCTTCACTGTTTGCCCAGTGTACATGCCACTGACAGACAAGAATAATGATATTCTCTGTTACTGTAGTAGCATTTGTTCTAAATTATTCAAGGATTGTTTACAAATGATGCACAGCATACTTTAGAAAGGAAGAAAAATACATTTACATCAGACAAAAAGCATATGGTATTTTTAGCAAACATGCTGTAATCTGGAGTCATCTTTGCTTGTGAGATCGAAGTTTAAGAGTAGCTACTACTTGTAAATGATGTAAATAGTAAACCTAGGAGCAATGGGTAAGGCTGATTTAAAGATACAGTTTCAAACTGGAGTGATAGCTGTACTTACTCCTGGTGAGCTGAAATGAAGAGTCAATCCCTGAAATTTCTTTAGGCGAAAGTATCAAATATTAATATTAAAATATGTTCAACTGTAATAAACTTTTCCATTTTAAATGCTGATGAAATCAGTATTGTAATGTAAAATATTATGTAAAACATTTTGATCTTACTTATTCTCTCTAGCGAAGGAAGAAAGGTTTCCTGAAACCTGTTTGTCACTGATTTGATAACATGTCATCTTTATGGATTAGAGAATAGATTTGACTGGCACTTGCATGCTTACCCAGAAAGAAATAGCCAGCTACTGCTTCATAAGCACCAATGTCTTTGAAGACCACCTGCAAAACTGCTGATTAAGGATGATCCAGGTTTCTTAGGAGATCTCTTGAGATCTAATAGTTTAAGAAAATAGGTTTGGAAATCTTTAGCACTAATAGGAGTTACATGAACTTATTTAGGGAAGAATATACCTTATGGTTATTTTCTTATTTTCATTCAGTATTGTCTCTGCAATGGCCACTGTAGATTTGTTCTCCATTTTGGAGAAAGCTGATTTATATGCTGATTATCTCCATGTGGTTCACCAAAATGAAGGCTGTTTTAAAAGGGAACATTACTGTAACTCTACCTGGTAAGTGTGGATGACAGCTGTCAGCAGTTCATAGTTGGAACTACTGTTTTAACCATTTTTTCTCTTCTTGTCCCTAATCAGTGATCAAGTATTACCATTGCTGTAATTTAGGTAGAAGCGCCTACTTTTAAGAGAAACAGACTTGCAGTGTGGAGCTTGGAGATGAGGCACCTGTTAGTTATTTGCTCCATCAGTGGCAAATTGGGATCTGAATTCAAAATAATTCCCCTTTTCAGCTGCAAGAGTTCTTCAGGAAATGGGATTACACTGCATTTAGAAATGCTGGCTGTTTAAAACCAGTGCAAAACTAAAATAGATGTGTCAGTCTGCGGTAGTGGAATGGCTCAGCGCTTGGCTCTGGGGAAACAGGATCTTGTGCTTCTGGATCATGGGCTGGAGTCCACCCCAGGTCTGCCTCTGAAAATAGCTGCTCCCTGATAGCTTATTGCCTGTTGATGTGGAATGAAGTCTGTGCCTTCAGTGATAGCTCTTCATCATAAAACTTACCTGTGCTATGGGAATTAACTGACACTTAAAGGTCAAATCTAAAATTGGGCTCAGCATCTGTTCTCATGGTTCCTTTGGCACTGGGAATGACTTTCATGGGGATGACCTTATTTAGATCCCTTAGACTTGAGGCATCCCTTCATCCATCACATGCAGGTGCTCAGTTTCGCATAGGCAGGGGCAGCTTGAAGCAGTGCTGGAGAGCATTTGGCGAGGGCACACAGCAGCTCGCGCGCAGGCAGCCTTTGGCTGAATGGCAATGATAGTGCGTGAGGCTGTCTGTAGGGAGCCAGATGGGGAGAGAGGCTGACATCTGCAGAATGGCTTGGATGCAGTTCAGACATTTGCACAAATGGAAAAAAGGATTTAGCTAGGGACATTCAAGATAGAAAATTTATCTTTGGCTGAGCACTGGGCTTCAAAATGAAGGGGGGAGGAACAGTCAGAGTTCTCTTCCTCTGTATCAAACAAGGTAGGGCTGGCTTTGTCAGTAGAGGTCAGGTGGAGAGCAGGTAGGTCAGCGAATCCAGTTACGTGTCAATGAAGATAGTGACCAGGGTGGGTATAGGGTGTAGCACTTAAATCAGATGTACTTGTTCTCTGTGCTGGAAGTACTCACTGGATCTGAAAATGAGCTGACCTATTTAGAAATCTGAGTCTTTGTGAACTTGCTTAATTTTTGCTTGCTGAATTTTAATGTTTTGCCTTAAAGACCGTATTTATTTATTTCTTTATTTGTAGCCACTTACTGAATTACTGCAGGATATAAAGTTCTGAGTTGAGAAAATTTTAAAACAATAAGGGTTTGAAACATCAGTATTTGCCAGATTACATGATTTTTTTAGTACATAATATTTAGATTCGAAGATTTCTTATAGTTCTGCATAATTAACTGTTTGTGCAGTTAGTAATAAATTTGCAACTATAAGTCACACTTGAAAGCTGGGAACAAATACAAGGCTTACTAGTGTGGTAGTATGCGCAATTAAAAATAGCGATCCTGTTTTCATACACTGGCTGTGCTTTTAGACTTGTTTTCTGCAGCTCACTGGGTACAAAGAAGGTGATGGAATCAGCGTGAATATGTGAGAGAAAACTACATGTGGTGTAGAAATGAAGATTATTTGCAAAACGTTCAGTTAAAGCAAGATCTCCAAAGTTTTGTTTCTTTGCTACCTCTTCAGCGTTGTGTTTTGGGGTTTAATGAGTGTTTAATGATACATGTTCTAATTGCCGTAGGCCTTATTCAAAATGTGCAGTAGGGCGGTATTAATGTTAATATGCTACGCAAAACCAAATACCAAGTGGTGCTCAGCATGAAGCTTTAGCACTCTGTAATTAGGCAACGCACAGAAGACAACTTTACTTTCTTCTCTTCTGTAACTGTGGTCTAGTGTGGGTCCCTGAGGTACCAGGCTTGTAAATGTCTCTGCACCAAACTGTGTGGTGAAATTGCTGGGATCGCTGCTTGCAGACATTTAATTTTCTTAGCTTTTACCAGAACTGGTGGTTATTTATTTGGAAGTCTCAGGCTTGGGGAGTTATTTGATTTAGGGGGCAGTCCTTGCAATATGTGATTACTGCTGAATATCCCTTGGCTCCTTAGGAAGTATCATAATTAATACCATTTTCTTGATTAGCTGATTCATAATTAAATTTAGCGTACAGCATATGTTTATTTCATTTGATTTAATTTTGTAATAAATCTTTTAGATTATGTATCACATGTCAATTAGCTTTGAAAAATGGAAACAGATGCAATATATGTTTTAGAAGAGGAAAAGGGTTAAGCTCACTATGGGCTTCAACCCATGATAGGTTGAGGAATATCTTTTATGTCAATGGGAGAAGAGCAATCTGAGCCCTCGCAAAATTATACCCAACCCATGTGCAGAGGGTGGTGGTGGTGAAAGTGGAAAACTGAGGAGGAAGAGGGGGAGATCTTGGGCAAAGAAAGGATTTAATTATATTGGAATTAACTCTGGATCACTCAACTGGACTGAAACAGAATTAATTATAAAACATTTATTTTGAAGAAGCTGAGCCAGAAAAAGCACAATGCTGCCAAATAGTATTTAATAATTGTATTCAAAATTAGAAAAAGAAGCCTTTGGGACTCTCAGTAGATCATTGAAACCAACTGCTCTTTTGATGAAGTATGTGTGTTTCTCAGATTAAATTACAAGTGCTGTCTCATGTTCTCGTGAGATTCCGTAAACCCATATTACATTATTTTAGTAAAGGCAAAACAAAAAGAATTAATTGGTGATCACAGACTTTCTAAGAAAGGACAGAGGAGAGTTTTAAAGAGCAGTTACTCAGCTGTCTGTTCCACACTGTTTTTCCCCAGTCTGAGCCTCACACTTTCTACGGTACTATGAGAAACTACTTTTCTTGAACAATTTCATATTTCCTGGCCCTGCTTATGTCTTGTAAGTGATGACGTGTCTTAGAAAATAGAGCAACAGAAAGAGAATGACGGTTGAGTGAGTTGGGAAAAACACAAGGAAACCTTTTCAAAGAGAGAATGGATGTGTTTACCTTTTCCTTTGGCTTCAACCTTGTCCAGACACAGATTTACGTGCTTAATGGTAACTGCAGAGCCCTGGGGAGAGCCACCTTGCTCATTAATGCCCAACACTAATGCCTCCTTGAGCCATTTTCTCCAAGGAGGTGTTATACAGTGCCACCAAAACTGCCAGAATTGAGTTTGGCAGGGCCCAGCAGGGGTCATTTTGGCTTCTTGAAAACAAAATTTTACAGGCTACTGATTTGTTTGGCCAAATGCCTCTAGTCTTGGGACAGGATGTTCACAGACTATACAACCTCCACTCCATGGGTACATATTCACTGTTAACAAATTTTAAGCCATTCTTTGGTGTTTATATTGATTTGATGACTGAAGCTTTCTGAGATGTCTTGTGGGGTGAATTGAAATGTAGTCGCAAATGGGAAAAATGTTAATTGGATTGGACAGCTCTGTGTTAGATTTCAGGTGCCCCACAGCTGTGAGCCTTTTTTTCTTTTCAACAGTGTTTCAGTCAAGAAGTGGAATTAATAGTAGGTTTATCTTAACATTTCTGATTTTTCTGGCTTTGCTTGTCCAGTTTGAGACTCCCACTGGGAGATAATTGAAGTCCTCTCCTGGGAGAGTTTCTGCAGCAAAACTGTTTGCTTTTCCAGTTTTCTTTCAGATGGGCCTCTTAAAATTGACAAGAGATGTGGTTGGATGTGTTGATCAAGCTTTAAAAGGGCTATAGGCGAAGACAGATCAAATAGCTGATTTGGAATGATACCTGGTGCACTGTTTTTAGTCAAAATCAAATATTGCTTTGTTAGATTTTTAGATGTCAGATTTGTAAATTTTAATTTATTTTATTATTTTTAATTAAATTGTTAGTCTGAATTTCTTGTTTTGCATTCCACTAAAACATTTCTTGATAGCGTTTGCTGTGTAGGGTATGTAGCGTGTGGAATAGTTTGGAGGATGGAAAGATTAATCTGGCAGTTTTGGACTGGTGCCTTTTACATTTGTCACAGTAACTGTCCTCACAGAGACTGTTCTCCAAGGTGTTTCCTCTGTAGAGAGTTTTCCAGTGCGCACTCCATGTTTTGGCAAAGAAAAGCCAGTGATAACTCTCCTGACTTTGGCTCTACCTACAAATGTTAAATATCTGTCTGAAGTTTAGACTGGGAACTCTCATTGAATTTGGAAGGATTTGGGAGCTTTTTGTTGGTACTGGATCTGTCTGTCATGACAATTTATGATCTTAGAAGCCTTCATAATAATAACTGAAAAACAAGGTGAAAATGAGTGGAAATAAAAATTCAGGGCCCAGGCTGATAATTGCTGATTAACACCTCATCTGTGAGCACTTCAGTCAGTGTTCATGGCTCTGTTCTTGTCTAACAGTTTAATTCTATCTGGGAAAGGCCACAGAGTATACTGGAGGCAGATAAATTCTTTCCCTTAATCCGTAATAATTTTTGTTGCAAATTAAATCTTTTGAATCAGAAAAATATGATAGAAAAATAAAGCTGAGAACTGAAGAATAGTATGGAGAATCATAAGAAAACACATGAGCTGTATCTTGGTCCTAGATCTTGCTTTCCAAGGAGAAACACTGCTTCCTTCCAGGGAGGGGATCAAGTCTCCTGTTTGGCTTCCTGCTACTGAACCGACAGGACAGGGACAACGTTTCAAGGATATTTAAAAACTGTAACTACCTGGGGAGCCCAGCCATTCTTGCACATCTCAGACTATCTCAGCTCCTAGGAGTAGGCTCAGACACAAAGCAGATCCCAAATGAGTTTCTCCAGGGAGCATGGAGACAGGCTTGGCTACTGCCTGTTCCTGCCACCTCATGACTGTCCCAGACATGCTCCTCCTGGGTACTGCTGTACATTATACATAGCAATCAGTGCAAGTAAATCTATTACCATGGCCATTATAATAGCAATAAAATGGCTGTGGAGAGAAAGTAACACCACATCACTGAGGTCTTGCCTTTGAACACATTCTCAAAGATATAATTAAAACCACCAAGAGCTTATTCCAAAGCCAAAGTTTGTAAGTGATGGGTCTGGCATCATGCCTATTGCAGGAAGGCTAATTACACCATAAATTAAACTTTTTTTTTTAGCCAAACATTATGACCTTTAATAAAATTGTTTTTACAACCAGCTGTCAATAAATCATCCAAGAAAGCTAGTGAGAAATGTTCTGTGAGCACTTCACTTCTGTGAATTTCATTAGCTGCAGTTTATTTGGTTTTGTGAGCTATGATGGCTTTTAAATCTCAAATTAAAAGCTCCGAACCATAAAAACTAATTTGAGAACATTAGCATCTCAGTCTTTGAAAATGAGCCTCTCTAATTGCAGAAATTAGTCAAGATTGTATAGCGATCAGGAGGTCATTAAAAAAAAAAGTGCATAGGAAGTGCTTGATTCAGCTACAGCAGGTCCAGAAAAGCTCTTTTGAGTATACCCTTAATGACAGGAAAACTATCTTTGGTCAGATTGATTTTTAAAGCCTTTTAATCTAGTGGTTTGATTTCTCAGACATCAGTTTTCTGGTCTCACTTATTCTCCTGTACACATCAGGCCTTTTGAATTTGGACATGTGCGAGAAGTTACATTGCATATTGTACTATTGTATATGTAGTGATGAAGTATGAGGTAACGTCAATAGGCTTTATTTCAGGAACTCTTTTTGTTTTGCATTCTTAAGGCTCCTGTACTTCTTCATGATAATTACAAATATTTGGAGGAAATATACTATAATGCTTGATTTGTGACTTTAAGATGGACATATTTTAAAACCAGGCATTTTTATTAGATTGGTACCAGAAAATGAAGCTGTTAACTTTCTACTCCTCAGTCTCTTAAAGCTCTCCTAAGTTGCAGAGTGGGTTTATTTTGTGCTTTAGAAAAAGCTACAAAGCCTTCAAATATGAATCTGATGAGACAAGATATCAGTTCTTATTCTCATGTTCTCATTGCTTTTCGGAATGTAGGTTTCCTCACATTTTTATTTTACTCTCCATAATTCTCACACTCACTGTGACACTCACTGACTTTCCATAGCTCATTTATGTGGGATATAGATCATAAAAGTCAGATATACCTTGCTGAGCAGTGCATAGCTTCCATGGGTTCTTGTTTATACAGTTGCTGACATCTCACGCGAACAGCTCCATTCTGCCCTGTGGTTTATAACTGAAAGGTCCCCTGGAGTTCATAGGTAAAGTGTGATTACTCCCTCTCTCATATTTGGTTTCAGGGACTCTAAATTTTTGAATCGTAGAATGGATCATTTAGGTTGGGAAAGACCTTCACGGTCACCAAGTCCAATGATCAACCACACTGATCCCCATCACTAGAGCATGTCCCTTAGTGCCACAGCCATGCACCTCTTGAATACTTCCACCACTTCCCTGGGCAGCCCATTTCAGTGCTTGGCCATCCCCTCTGTGAGGAAATTCACAGTAAGTGAACGTTTAATCCAAAGGTGAAGGAGAACACAAGATTTTCCAGAACATATTTTTTACTAACAAATTTTAAAAACTAGCACTTTTCCTATACTCTCCTTCTATTTTTCTTCCAGACCACTTATATGACTTGCCTTTACAATGTGGGTTCCCCTAGACTTCCCCTAGCACTTCACAGCTTTGCTATGTCTGAAAGAATCAACATTATGTTTACGTTTCTCATATGTGTATTTTGTGAGGCTGGTGTCATAGCTATTCTGATGATCTTTAATGTTTTCAGACTGAATTTCAATTAATACGATGTTTTGTTTGGAGGTTTGTTTTTTTCTTTTCTCCTTGGGCATTTGATTATCCAACTTCTAACTGTCATTTAAACGCTTTGGAAAAATAATTTTCAACTCTGCAATTTACCATGAGAAAAACAAATTAGTTCTAAGGAAGATGTAGGCTACTGATGAAAGCAAAAGAAATCCAAATGTATAAATATCAGTTACCTGAACTCCATGAAACATACACACACACACGTGCCTGCTTGTGCACACACAATGATAATGCTGATCTGGACATTTTCCTTCTGGCTTCATTAATCAACTAGCCTGTTACTCTGAAACATTTCGCTTCAGCTTCACAGATCTGTTTTATGTATGTACATTTTTCAGCTTTTATTTTGTTTGAGGTTTTTAAATATTACTTGGCTTGCCCTTCCATTGTTCTTGAATGGTTGGAAAAAAAAGTAGATTACAGACCCCCATGGACTGATCTAACATGAGCAGGCTGATGTTTTTCTCTTTTCTTGGGTGACATAGTGCACTGAGTTTAAAAACAGTAATTCAAAAAAAAAAACCTCTTGAGACAAAATACCAATCTCATATAATAGTAGGCATCTCTTTCTACAACCATTTATCAAATGCAGAAACCATAAGCACTTCAGATGAAGCCTATTCAGTTCCTTTTAATTTTCCTATTAATTAACAATCTGAATTTTAATAACATTTTCCATATGAAATATGCATCTTAAATATCAGAATTGCCCTGAATGAGCAGTATATGGTTTTCACAAGTTCTTTATCCAGCAATCTATTAATCTCTTTTTGGAATTATTTATGGTCTTTTAAATTTTAAATAATGAAGAATCAACTTTTCCAAAGATACCAAATAGAAAAATACTTCTCAGAATTTTTTTTTCCATACTGATTTAGCAGGTAATCCTAAAAAGTGGTGCTCCCTGTGCATTCAGGGAAACTGTCAATGAGAGAATAGTGTCACTCCATCAGATCCTTGCTCTGTGTTATGACCTGCCTGCTAGAATTTTCTATAAAACTTATTTCCATTTTTTTTCCTTTAGCATTAATGGAACTACTCTGTCCATTATAATTTGTTTTTTTTTCCTCACTGAGTGGCGTTGTCTTGCAACAGAAACCTCAGTTCCTAGAAGAGATGGCATAAATATTAATTGTATTAATAGTTAGTTAAATAGAAGGCAGCATCTACTATGTGCGTAAAGCTTGAGGGAGATGAAATGCACGGACTTGCAGCAGCAATGTACATGTCCAAGTTTTTGTGTGTCAGTTTGAGTTTAAGATTTTGCCTGAGGCTTGGTACCAGGTCAGGGGAAACCCAGCACTTCTAATGAGTAAGTGATTTCTGTTAGCTGCAGGCTCATCACAATTGCACTATTATAAGAAGTTTCCTTCTGAATTTTCTGAATTGATGCTCTTTTATTGCATTTTTACCCAAGAGCACAGTTTTTAGCTGCTGAGTTAGTACCTATTACTTCATACATGCTCCATTATTTGCCCTCCAACCTAAAGTGAAAGTAGGAGTTCTGTAGACTGCTAAAGAGTTGCTGGATTGTGGGAGTGCTCAGAGTAAAGCCAAGATACCAAACACCTGTTTTTCACTAAAGTTGAGGATGTTGGGTAGGTCAAGAGGGGAGCTGCGGGTTAGCTCATTTCACTGTAAAGCAATGAAAGCCATAAAATATTATGAGCAAAAAGCCACCTGTTCCTGAATTAGTACTTGCTGTCTAACTTTGTGGTTTAAATTGAAAGTTCAGTACCTAGGCAGACTGTTTTCCTTTTACTCAGACACAGCCTGTCAATTGGTACAGTGCCTTCACAATCAGCTCCATCTTAAAGCTCTTTGAAAAACATAAAAGCAGGTGCACACATGCGTCCCTTCCTCTCCCAAGCACAGCGCGCTATCAGTAATGCTACTTTTCCGTAAACAAAGCATAAAAATCAGATGAGTGTCAGAAACTAAATCTGATACCAAAGTACTAGACAAGATTTTCAGAAAGATCGATCCATCACAATGAATGGCTGAGGCAGCACTCCCTGATTTGCTTCAGATGTTGTGTTTTACAAATGCTTTCCAAGCAGTAACTCTCCTCTGGTAGCCTCATAGTCTTTCTCTGTTGGACAGAAAAGTTGATGGTCTTGGTCTGTTCTGCCGGGTGTCAGTATGGAAAAGCATCAGCATTTGTATAATTTGAGATTTTGTGTTTGAGCTTGGAGCATTTTTGTTATTTGTTTGCTTTTTTTTTCATTTTTTTTCCCCCGACAACACATTGATTTGTACAGATTCAAAATGTAAACGTGGAAGAAAATGAGCCAGTCATACAGAAGAGCCACATACATGATGAGAGGTGTTCTGTAGTACAGAGGGTCAGGATGCCATCATCCCCTTACTACAGTGGCCAAAAGACAGCTCAGTGAAGGCAAGAAGAACAGCCGAAAGGGGGTTTATTGTGGCTGGTAATTCCTGAGATGCCTGCAGAGGAGGGGATAATATAAACAGATTTACTCTCTCTTGTTCTGAAGATGATGTCAGTGTGGTTGACTCCCAGGGACTTAAGGACTAAATGCTATGCATGTCTTTTTTTTTAAAAAAAAAAAAATAAAAATCTGTTTTACTGCATATCCTCAAACTTTTGTTCTTCCAAAAATGCTTGCTGATATCCATCTCAAATGATCAAAGAATCATAGAATTTCCTGAGTTGGAAGGAACCCACAAGGATCATCAAGTCCAACTCCCAGATCCACGCAGGATCACCCAAAATTCAAACCCTGTGTCTGACAGTGTTGTCCAAGCTCCAGCAGGTGTGGTGCCACGCCCACTTACCTGGGGAGCCTGTACCAGTCTTCAACTACGCTTCTGGGGAGGAATCTTTTCCTAACACCCAGCTTGACCCTCCCTTGACACAGCTCCATGCCGTTCCCTCGGGCCCTGTTGCTGTCACAGAGAGCAGAGCTCAGCGCTGCCCCTCCACTCCCTGTGAGGAGCTGCAGCCGCCGTGAGGCCTCCCCTCAGTCTGCTCCACTCACTTGCAGAATCCAGCACTTGCTCTTTCTATTCTTTATGCATTTGGTGATTGCCCAGCCCTCTAGTCTTGCTCTCTGCAAGGCCTTTCTACCCTGGAGGGACCCAGCAGCTCATTCTAATTCAGTATCAGCTGCAAACTTAGTATGCATTTTAGTCATGTGTCCAGATCGTTCATGAGGATGTTGAAGAGAACTGGCTCTTCAGTGGAGCCCTGTAGAACCCCACCTGGGACAGGTCTCCAGCCTGGTTTAACCCTGTTTGAGCCAAACCTGTCAGCCAGTTGTTCACCCATTGTATTATGTATTTGTCTAGCTGTACATAGTACTGTGAGAAACAGCATTGAAAGCTTCACTGAAATTCAAAAATATTACATCAACTGGCTTCTCTTTGTTAATTAGGTGAATAACATTGTCATAAAAGGAAATTGAGTTAAACAGGTCTTTTCTCAGAGAGAGAGAGAGAGAGAGAGAGAGAGAGAGAGAGAGAGAAAAGGGAGAGGCAGAGGTATTGGGACAATGACTGAGATCTCACAGGGCTGAGGCACCCCGTTTCTGTACATGCTTCTCTCCATAGATATGACTTGTACAGTCACTGTGCAGAGAAGCTTGGGTCAAGGTCCCTTTTAATGCCCTTGTATGAAAAAGATGCATCCTACAACTGGGACTTAGTGGCTATGGGAGGATTGGGAATCTCTGCTTTTTAGCTCCACAAGAAAGTTTGTGCCAATTAAGTGATGTTCTCATCGCTCGTCTTCTGGTGGGCTTTTCTTATCAGGAAACATGAAAGAGGAGCTTTATCTTTAGTACAAAAAAAGAAAAATCCATGTTTTTGAAATATGATATATTGGGTTTAAGGAATAGCCATGTGAAGTTCAAGCTTGCAGTACGTCATCTTTACTGTTAACGTATATTTGCCAAGCAGTATGACATGCTCAGGAGAATGTTAGCTTGGCTGTGTTTCAGTGGCTTGATATTTTCACATTTCTGTGTGTTTTTAATTTTTTTTTTTATTCTCCAATGCAAAATATTTCTTCAGAGAATGCTCTAAGTTTTAGTCTAGCTTTGATTCCTCTTATTTTGTTAGTTCTGTGTTATTTAAACTGCAGGATCAAAAGACAGTAACCAGGTTAGCTTTTCAATCAAAAGAAATGAAAGGAAATAGAATGGTTCGAAAAATGGAAAGGATTGTCCCAGACTCTCTAAGAACTACATGTAGATATTAACTGATGGATTTTAATGCTTGTATTTCAAAGTTGGCTTACATGATTTTTATTAGAAAAGCCTTAGAAAAACCTTAGAAATCTCCCCAAAATCACGAAAAGATTAACGAAGTAGCTATTTGATTTAGTATTTGTACAGGCTGATATTTACCAAAAGCGAAACCTCATATTCTTCTCTGCATACTCCAAATCCACTTCCTCAGTTTCTGAGATAGGGCTGTCAACCATTTCCAAAGCTCTGTGTTAGCACCATTTATAATTCTTCTGATATTCTTTTCTCTAATAAACATAAATAATCATGAACTCATTTGGTATTCGCATGGATGCTGTAAATATTTCCAGGGTATTCCATCACTTACTAAGTGTTTCTATTCATAGAACTGACTAAGACTGAAGCAACATCATAACTATGGATGAAAACTTGAAGGAATCCCATCCTGTGTTATGAAAGTGAGTGCTGCTATGTATTCTAATGTGAAATAGAGCAGGAGCGTGGCAAGTGAGACCATGCGGAAGATGAAAGACTGACGCTGAGCTTGGAGAAGGCTCCCCATAGTATCCTGGGGGTCTGCCAGGGCTCCAGGCATTGTGTTTAGGGTAGAAGCCCCCCTGCCTACCAAGTGGCAAAATAGAAATCCTGTTCTTTAATATTATTGAAGTGATATATTTCTCCATAGCTGCATCAAAAGTAAAGCCTTTATTGCAGTTGCTGAGGGGAAGTTTCAGCTTTGCTATTGATTCATTTTGAGTAAGTTTTTTCCTTTACATTTCATTTTTTGCTTCTTGAAGGGCCACGTATTTACATTTAGACTGGGGTAGCAGGAAGGCTTAATAAAGCCTCACTTTACTTACCTATTTTCTGTGAAACAGGCTATTATTTTTGCAGTAATTGTATATGATCTTTGCACTGCAAAGGTATAAAATGTCAAATTCTAGGTATCTACTCAAATTGAAGGAACATGGCAGCTTTTTAACGAGTCCAAATATTGGTCTGTGTGATTGGTTTTTTTTGTGTGATTTAGGTCAATTACATCCTATTAGAACACAAACAAAAGCAATCATTTAAATATTTCTGTAGGTCTGTAACCGTGGTTTAATGTTTTTTCCTAAACAGCTTCTTCTAATATCTTTAATTTGCAATATTTTTGGTGGTGCCAATCGTTCTACTAAAGTTTTGCAATGAATGTAAACCGCAGTGGTTTGTTCATTACACTAGATGCCTACAGATTTCTTTTTCTCTGTAGCTATTCTGTATGATTTTATGTGAAATTGATTCTGTACAACTGTAACTAATAGTATTTTCCTGGAAACCATCAGAACATCTTGTAACAATGTTTACAATAAATATGTAAGAAGAAACTGATATCTATCTAACTGTTTCCAGGAAGATGTGAATTAATGCAACTTCAGCCTCTGACTGTCTTCCAAAGGGAAAGTTTGGGTTTTCTTTAGTTTGTATGGAAACTTGTCATGTTCTTTGAATTCCCTTGATATTTTTTTAAACTTCAGAGCCTTTTTTAACATTGTCCATCCATCAGACATGCTGGTCTTACGTTCTGCTTGGGAAATGTTAATTGAACAATTCTGAGCTCAGCTCCCCTCCTTCAAATTCTTTTAAAAAATACAGCTGTTAATAACGTTTATTTGGCTTCAATTTAGATATGAAAAAAAAAAATCCATTTCAGGAGGTTACTGAAAAAAGGTTTAGACTTAATATGTGTTCCCCACATATTAAGAGCAATGGCATGTGCTGTAAAGAATAAAAACCACAACACACAGACATCGGTCCTCATGGGCTAATGGAAATCTAGACCTGATTAAAAACCCATTTCATGACTTTTTTATTGCAGGGGTGGGTTTGATAGCTGTCAGTGTACAGGAAAATAGCACATCTGGAATCTTACTGTGTACTTGTGCTGGCTGGTATAACTCAACCTGTGTGTCAGATTTTTTTTTTTAATAGCCAAGATTTATTTGGTTTCTATTAATTTTTTAAAAGTCTTTGGTAAGTATGCTTATTAAGTACTAAATTTTTACCCTTCACAAATTAAAAGCTGTATTTTAGTAGTGAGCAGTTTCCTTTAAAGAAAAGTAAGTAAGTAAGAAATACGCATTAGTAATGTGGAGGATAAAGTTATTTGGTTACAAATGCACCCCAGTGGGTTCCCAGGGATGACTATTTTGCAATTTGTTTAATGAAAGTTGCATTTTTTCTTGTGGCATTTATATCTAGTTATGAGAAGTCTAAAATGAGATATTAAACAAGTAGCAAACTCTTTGACTCACAATAATATCAAGAGTTTATTTTCCCATTAGGACAGTGTATACGCTTAGGAAGTTGTAAATATAGTTTAAAAACTTTCAGATTTGCTTGTAAAATATGAAACTTCAATAAAGAAGAGGCTTGTTTCCTAAAATGTTTTGGAGAAAAAAGAACAGAGATCAAGAACTTCAATGCTGCTTTTGCTATCGGATCTGACCAAAATTTTAATTAAATATACATATTTTGTACTCAAGGTTAAAGTAAGAACAGAGCAATAAAAGTAATTCGACAGTCTCCACATCCTAAGATTTACTGTCTAGTTAAATTTTTAATACTGCAGTTTTAGAGCTTCTCTAATTACTCTGAATATATGTACAGATGAAGTATTTGTATATTTTCACATATATGGTCTAAAATCAGTGATGGCCTGCATGTTGCCTGTCTTGGTTGGTCCTAAAAATGCCCAAACATTGAGCTATACGTACAAGTTTGTAGTGTTTTGGATGATTTGCTCCACAAAATCATTTAAGCTCTGTCCTACTTGGCAAAGCCACAACGTTTTACAGTTCTTGCAGGTTAGAGTTACCAGCTGAAGTTGTAAGTCTTCAATGGGAAAATAGCCAGAAGGGGATACATTCTAATCGCGTTCTATTATCTTCAAGATAGCAGTGTTTTTGAAGCAAATTACATACTGTTTATTAGATTTATATACAGTATATGTGGACATATATTTAAGTGTAATTCCAGTGTTAAAATGACTGGCTATAAAAGTCATAACAAAAGACCTCAGAACGTCACTACAAAGTACCCAGAAAAGTTCAGCCAATTCATTTAGCTGACGTGAAGAGAAAGAAAAATACACTTTTTTTGGGGTGAAGCCACGTATAGGAACAATCATCCATCAAGTAGTCATAATCTTGACACAGCAAAATGTCCACCGATTTTAATTGGATGAAAACCAAGTTAAATACTTGCATGTGAGATATTTGGGGATTTTGTGCAGTACTATATTATTTGTCCCAAAATATGCCGGTGCTTTCAATTTCTTAAAGGCTTTAGAGCAGAGTGCAGTTGTGACTTCTCAGATAATTATTCATGTTTTACAAAATGTATTGTGTGCATTTCTTAGTATCTTAGGAAGAATTATGCATGAGGATTAAACAGTACTAGTCAAAATAAATGAGAAAGACATGTTATGAAAAAATAGCCTAGATTTTGGATTTCTTAGCAAGGAGACATTTTCAGAAGTGGTATTTTATTTTATGATGCTGTCATCAGTGGAAGTGAGAGAGATTCTGGTGTTGTTTGTTTGTTTGTTTGTTTTGTCCTGAGATGTTGAATATCCCTGGCTCTGATTTGTACTGGACACTAACCTGGGCTCTTTCACTGCTTTCCTACCTTCTTTTACTGATTCCTCTTAAGTGGTCTAAAACTAGAAAATGTTGATAAACAAAGGCTGCTTTACCTGACAAGATCCCCCACATGTCCACTCTTTAACCCCTTAATCAAACTGAGCAAGGTATAAAGTTACTGACAAGCTTTTGAACTTTGAAATTATTGAAAGGTGTCTTTTTTTTCCCCATCTTGTGCAGCAATGAACTCTGCCGATTTTTGTCAAGTAATACCAACTTGTATAAAGTCTTGCAGTTTAGTTGAAAAGTGTCAACCCAGGGTCAGCACTCCATGTTTAACCCCAAAATAAGATGAAGATAAAATAGGCAGTACACAGTAGGAGATATGCTCCACAGTATTTTCTGTATTAACACAGGTCTGTGTTAATGAACCAAGGAGTGTGGTTTTGTGAGGCACTCTCTGCCAAAATCTTACAAACTTACAAGCAGGAGGAGAACTGATTTTTTTACGTGGTCTGATAATGTTAGGACAAGGTGGAATGGGTTTGAACTAAAAGAGGTTAGATATTTGGAAGAAAGTCTTTGCTCAGAGTGTGGTGAGGCAGTGGCACAGCTGCCCAGAGAAGCTGTGGTGCCTCATCCCTGGAGGTGCCACGGCCAGGTCGGATGGGGCCCTGGGCAGCCTGAGCTGAGGGGGCAGCCCTGCCCATGGCAGGGAGTTGGAACTAGGTGATCCTTAAGGTCCTGTCCAATATGAGCTGTTCTGTGATTCTATGAAAACCCTGCTGGTGTGCTCTGTTTCCTATACAGCCATAAGGCTGGGTGGGCTGTTTTTCTTCATGACTTTGTTGGGTCAGAGCAGAGAGAAAAGAGCCGGTTCTGCTTCACAGATCATGGCAAGTAGCTGTCATCAAGGCAGCCCTGCTGGGCTTATCTAGTATAGGTCAGCAATACCTGGCCAGGGAGAATCAATGCTGATGCAGGATGGGTGGCCTGAGCTCAGTAACCTAGCAGGAAATAGGAGGTCACCCTGCTCCTGTGCAGCACCATGCTCCTAAGGGCCATGCATGGAGCCTCTGTGCTCTGCAGGCAGTTTTGGTGGAAATCTTATGCCAGGTGTGACCTTTACCACTAGTGAATGTCACTCAGTGGGCTGCTGGTCACTCATAAATCAGAACTGTGTTGACTTTACTCCTGTTATAATTCTGTAGTGAACGAGGTCAAGTCATTTGCCATTGCTCTGGGATGCTTGCAAAGATCCATCAAGATTGTTTTCTTCTATATCCAGATAGTGTACATTTGGCAGTGTTTGCATGAGCAGACAAGTACTGTTAAAGGTGTGAAAATATCCCCATAGTATGGCAGCTCTCATGTAGATTCCTGGGATTTGAGTAGAGGAGAGAGCCTAAGGGGTACCTCTTAGCCATCTCTTTCAGCCATTTTCACATCAAACTTACAGACTTGAATTCAACCAAAGCTTATTGTTTTTAGAAAGACATTTGGTTTTCCTATTCAGTTTTCAAGT
Organism: Numida meleagris; assembly: GCF_002078875.1. Classification (NCBI taxonomy): domain Eukaryota; kingdom Metazoa; phylum Chordata; class Aves; order Galliformes; family Numididae; genus Numida; species Numida meleagris. Next base: position 23,109,955 of record NC_034411.1, read on the forward strand.
GACAAGGAATATATTATGTCCTCAAGTAGATTATTTTAGTTCTAATTTACCTCCCTAGTAAAAATGCACATTATATTCAGTCAGATGTTATCTGTTCTAGCTTGGACTTTTTCATATCCCTGTCTACAAACTTAAAGTAGTTGGGGTGATTTATAAGATGAGAAATATTTTTGGCACGGATGAGCTTATAAATGATGATCAAGTCAAGCATTCAAATAATCTTGGATAGTTTTGAATCTCTATAGCCTTTTAGGAAAAGACAGGTTTTCCAGCTTCAGAACCATTCCTCTAACCCCTTTTTGAACTGTTCCCAGTTTCTGAACACCCCTTCTAAGTACAGGTCTGCTAGAGAGCTCAGGCTCAAAGGTACAGCAACTTTGTCCCAGGCTCTTTTAGTACTCATTGTAATTTACCTTGCAATGCTAAGACGTCTCAGAGTATAAAATAATTTTCCTTTAAATAATGGGGATCTTTGTAAGCCTTACAGAGCTCTCCTTCAGGACAGTAATTCTCATCTTTACAACTGTCACATCATATTTGCTGCTGTCACTGTTTTCTGTTAAAATGATGAAGCAGTGTAATGTCTGCAGTTATTAACATCATCCTTGGTACAAAATGTCTTATGTTTTCTAGAAGACCCTAAAATAGAGAGAAGTAGACTGAGGAGGACTGAAGCTTTGGCAACCCTGAAAAGCAAGAGCAGAAAACTGCTGCCTAGTGACAGTAATAGGAAGGAGGAGACAAGGATAACAAATGCGAGTCTGTGAGGGGGACATCTCAAGACATAGCCATAGAAAGCTCTTGGGTGAAGAAGGGATTTTCCTGTTTCCCAATATGGAAAGTTTGGTTGTGAGAGCCAGAAGTACAGGATTTGATTGGTAAAATACGGTTGAAAGAAAGAACACTTACAGCCACTTCTCAGCTGAAGCAAGTTGTCTGCCAAAAATGGCATAATGGCATGACAAGCCATATTTGTGGTACTGGTAGCTCTGCCACAACCTGACAATCATAAAGCATTGACCTGTTGACCTTAGCTTAGATAGTGTTTGAGAGATTAAAAAGATTTTTTTAATGTTCTTTTTTTGGTGCTTGGAGTAGCTGTTACTGTTGTACACCTTTATTAGCATTTATATTTCTAGAAACTTCTTCACATTTGTTCTTCATGGAGAAAGGTTTGTTGTCTGCTTCCTGGAGGGAAGCTGTCAAGCCTTGGACCTTAGAAGACAGGAAACATGAGCCGGCATTACATGCCTTAAGGGTTGTAACGCAGCCTGGACTGCAGGTCTCTGTGGGTAAAGGACTGTCCTTCATGAATGGGCCCTGTCTGGCAATAGAGTCCAGTGACACTGCTGAACAAGAGAGTAAAAGCAGTCTTTTGCTCCTGTTAGATTTCAAAACACTGAACTGAACACAAGTTGAAGATAATTTTTATAACTTAATATTTTGCTCTCTGTGGTTGCTAGTCCTGCTTTTTACTTTCTTTAGCTCATTTTCCCTTTGCTGGCTTAATTCAAATTCCACCCGCCTTTGGCTTTCCCACTCAACTGGAAGTATGCTTCTAAATGTCGATAGAAAAGAATAAGTGAATTTTAAAAGGTTCTTATTCTGTTGCTGCTAAGGTGAATCATCTATAATATACCAAAACCACAGAGATGCCCCATCTCAACTAAAGCCAGTTTAACTAATGTGCTGATGGGAACGTTCTGTGCTTGTAAGCAAGTTCACAGACTTCCTGCCAGAAGGGGGTAATTATACAAGGGCCTCTAATAAGCTCTAGAGTTTGTTTCATGGAGTAGAGGTTTGAAAGCTGAGACAAACGATAGACTTTCTTCCAGAAATATAGTTTTGTGACATTCGAAGCTGGAAAACATTAACCCTACTATATAAATGGGGAACCAAAGTGTGGAGATGATTATCTGGTTTGCCAAATATTTCAGAGACAGTATGGAAGACAACTTATGTGTGACAGCCCTTCCAAGGAGAAATGATACCTCTAATGTGTGTAGAGTTGCTTAGCTCCTTGTTGCCTGGCAGAGTCCTACGCCTTTGCACTTACTGACTTTAAAAAAACACCTAATCAAAATGGTAGCCTTTTTTTTTGTGTGTGTAAATATAAACACCAAATGGAAGGAAAAGTTTAGCTGACCCTGGCAGTTTTAATAGCTATATCAATGTCAAACATTATTTTTCTTTATTCCACTCATATTCAAGAAAAGCATAGATTTACTACTTCTTTCCTTAACAGAACAAGTCACTGAAATATTTCAAATGATGGTGCTTTTCTAAGCAACCTAGAATAATTAACTGCACTAAAATGCTTCCTGGCTTGTGTTACCACAAAAATTGTAAAAACAGTTTTACAAGCTGTTGTGCTTTATTGCAAAGCAAACACATTAAAAACATTTAATGAGCATTACTTCTTGCATCTTCTTGTTAATTTATGTAATTTAGTCCTATGATAGAAACAAGAGTTGTTTGTTTGGACTGGCTTAAGGTGTTTCTTAGTAGTTATGGTCATGCTGTACTTGTAATGTGAGCCTAGATAGGAACTCCCAGTTGTAACAGTTCTATGGTATCAAGAGAAGTTTACTTTGTATTTGCTTAAAAATGTAGGAAATAAACCATTTGTGACAGAGTGAAATGCGGTGAGTTTAGTCTGATCATAAACTGGAATTTGACATTTCAGTGCTGTGCCATCCTCAGCATCCTGAGCCTAGGGGACCTTACATCTCCACAGTGTCCTTTGGGTTCAGCGTGGAAGCCCCAGGCAAGTGGTGGTGAGGTGGCCACATGCCAGGAACTGCTGTGTCACACCAACGGGTTCAAAGGCCCTTCTAGTTAAACAGCTCAGAATGGTAAGGGCATGACATAGACGACCCAAGAGATCGTCTCCCTTCTCATTTCGAGGCTGGATGGTTCAGGGCAGTGCTGATTCCAATTACAGCTCAAGCACAGCTGCCAAATTCCAGTGGCGCCCACATCTTAGGCAGAGCTTTACTGCCTCTCTTCCTGTATCACCAGGCTTATACAGAATATATGCAACTGATTTGGCAGATATATAGATTCAAGAATGGCTTGGCTTCATCTGCACATATTATTGGCAATTTTTCAAACCTTTCAATTTGCGTGGGTCTCAAAGCCAGTCTCGCTTCATTTGTAAATGCAGTTACTTGCCTAAGTCATGCATGGTGCGTTTTAATAAAGTTATTTCTCCAATAAGTTTAGACCTGGTGGACAACCTTGTGCTGGACCTAATCGTGCTTCCTGACAGCCAGTGAGGAGTAACTCATAATTTGCATATGCTTGCCTTGTATCTTAGTTCCTGACCTTTCAATTGAACTGATTCTGTGCAGTCATATTGCATTACAATGTGGCTTTTATTTATGTCTTGCATATTGTTCTTTTTATCATCAATAGTTTATTTGTGTCAGTTTTCTTTGATTGTGCTGTTCTTATATATCTTGGATACAAATGAAATCTACAGGCTCAGTAAGTAGAGCTTTATGAACAGTGCTGGAAGTTTTCTACTGTGAGAGTTTAAAAATGCACTAAACAAAAAACTATTTTTATTTTTTAAATTTCTGCTCTAATAGAGTAGAAAAATGATGAAATATGAGAGACAGGAAATGCTTAGTGCTAAGAGAAATGTGAAGACGAGGTATGAAAGAGACTGGGGGCAGCATTTTCTTTTCTCTTACCCACTCTGCATAAGGCTTATAACCAGGTATCAATGGTTTATGGGCGTTAGGCCCGATTCCGTGACAAAGAACACGGAGACACAAAGAACCTGTAGACACCAGGTGTCTACACTACAGTAATTTACTTTCTGTATATTAGTGAAAAAAGTCATACCTAAATTTTAGGCTGGCTTTCTGCATGGTGCCATTTTCCCTGTTGTTCTCTGCTCTTCTTTACTGCCCTCAGCATCACTGATGACAGCTTGTATTTATTTTGATCATTCTGGTTTCTTCCAGCATGAAGGGCAAGGCTGGGTCCAGTTCAGACTGGAATATCAGGAAGAGGCAGGACATATGAAACTAAGTTTAATCATGTCAAAATAATACCTGGTAGCCTAGGGAAAAATGTGGCCTCTACAGTGAGGTTAAATAGGTCTGCAGGTGATATTGCTGGAGCAAAAATAACATACCCTCTAATTCACTGAGTGCAGCTTGTGATGGGGCCATGACATGCCAGCTGGATAGGGTCCTGGTAGAAATGTCTATAAACCTTTTTATTAAACATGATTCAGCTTGTCTTTACTTCCCTTTCCCCTCTGCTGGTTTCTCTGAATTGCAATTTCTATCTTCTTTTTTTATGTGGTAGGAAAAAGAAATTCAGATGAAAGCTTTCGTTCTTTGCCTTATGAACCTCTTTCCTCAGACCCCCTAATGGGAAATTGTTTCTGGAAAGTTTGGGCAGTTCCTCTGTTTTCCTTAATACTTGCAAACTCAAAACCACTGCCTCATAAGATATATTTGTGCTGCCATATACTGTTCGGTGATTTTTTTCTTTTCTGACTTTTGCCTGTCTCTTTCCCCCCTCTTCAAGGCTAGGACAGAACTTGTGGAAATATGTCACGTTTCTGTGATGTGGCAGAGTGGGAGGCAGCAAATCTAGATCTTATTACCAACTTGGCCATAATCTTCCTGTGTGAAAACAAGCAAGTTATTTATCTCTGCACTGATACAATGACGTCAATCACTCACTTTATGGGTTAAGGGTAGCCAATCTGTAGCACTGTCAGAGGGACTGAGCAGCTCAGGAGAGACTCTCAAAGCAAGTCTCTGTTGTGTGTTTGGGGACTTCCGGGCAACTCAAAGCTCCTTGCTGGGATGGAGCAAGTGGGCTACAGCAGCTGATATCACCCAGATACACTGGGATTCGATGGTAAGGTAGCTCAGAGCAGATTTTCAGCTCTTCAGCAGGTCCTTGGCTGAGTTGTCCCCATGGTCCACCCTTTTGAAATGTTGATACAAAATGTGGGATTAGAAAGGCTGGATATCCCTGTTATGAGAAAATAAATAGAAATGAAAATACACTGAGCTGTCGTGAGAGAAACAGAGTTTCAGCAAAGAGGGCTGGGAAAGAGCAGGTGGTCCGCACCCTGCCAGATGCAAGTTTATTCCTGCATGTTTGTCTAAGCTATGCTTTAAAAAGTCCCAGTGATGGACCAAGCTGGCACCAAAGTGCAAATATTAGGGTTGATTCAACTCATAATGCGCTTTTCAGCCATCTTCTGGTTCCCCAAAATAAACAAACTGCAGGGGTTAAGGAGTGCATTCCTCCTCACACGTGTCAAAAATCTCTGGCTTGCTGTTTGCTCAGTTCCCCTGGTCCTATACACTGTGCAAACTGTGTTCAGCTGGGATACTTACTGCCTTATTTTCCCACTTATTGCACAGCTTGGCAGTGTTAGAAGAGACATATTTTTCCCACCTCTTCCTTCTTCTTGTCTTCCTCTTAAGCATTTTATCTGAGACTGTAAACCATAAGCATTAATTGCAGCAAATGCTTTCTTTGATAGTGAGCATTGCTCATACCACACCTTAAAGAGGACATACTAACCCACTCCTTTGAGTACAATCCATCTTTGAGGAGTGTGCAGTAAAATGGCCCACGCTTGGAACTGATCAGGGGTTAAGAACGGATCTAGCAAAAACTTCACCTGGTGCACTGAAGTTTGTTTCTACTGAGCCAGGTGTAATTTCATGGTGCTGCCCTGTTGATCTTCTCTAAAATCACAGTTAATAAGCACTTGCTGAGGAAACTTTAATTTCATAAATTCTCCGTGCTCCTTGCTATCTTTGCCATAAAGGGAGTTATATGAGCGTTTTCTTTCAAGAGCAGCCTTACCCATTTTGTGGCGTTACTTGTGAATTCTAATCTGTCCCACCTGGAGATGTCTCCCTTAATGCTGAACTACACTGAAGAATAAAGTTTTCTGAAGTGTATAAACGAGTTCAAGGGTCTTAAAATTGCATTAGTTTGTAGGGTGTAGCTGGTTTTACCAGAGTTACCAAAACAATGCTTCTATATGCACACCATGTGCAATTAAATACATTCATCTTCTTCAGAGTAGGATTGAATAAGCTTCCAGAATTTAGCTGTTCTTGATATCTGTGTATAACACAGAATGGTCTGGAAAAAGCTTGCCGGGTCTTTTTTTTTTTTTCTTCTCTTCCTCAGTGTACCAGGAACTGCATAATTAAATAGAGCAATATAATGTGAATTTGGGGCTGAGTGATGTGAGTTTCAAGGAAAAAATGTAGTAATGAAGGTGTAGTACTTCTGCAGAAAATCACCTTATCTCTTTATGCAAGATTTCTGAGACTGGCTTTGTAGGCTTTCATGGCTGGAAAGAAACATGACACTGTCCGTGGCCTTTGTGGATCAGAGAGCAGGTACAACATGCTCACATTCTATCAATTTTCCAGATCCAAGAACACTGACATTTTTCACATGCAATCACACTGGTGTTTACATTATTTGGAGATTTGAGGTCTGTTTTGATGCTTTATGAAGTCTGACATTGCTTGAATAAACAAATTCTTAATAATTGATTAAAAAGCTTGGTTATACCACTTAATCTGCCTGTGCAGAGAGAGGCATTTTTCCTCTGGGAGAGGAATAACCCAGCATTTAGTTAATCAAGTTTTAAAAGCTGTGAATTTAAGCTCTTTGGGATATATACATTACCAATTGCAGGAAGTTGGGAAATAAAAGGAACTTTTCAAATAAAAAGATGTCAATTTAATAGCAAAGGAGCTGGGAACAGATGTTTCACGCAAAGCATAGGAGTTGTGTCATTCCTTTAGGTTTTCAAAGTCACTTCTTGTCAGATGCATTGGTTAAGAGAGAAAATTAATGAGCTGTGTTAAGTTTTATTACACAATCTTCTGATGTGGGAAAGCTTCCCTCCAGGAACAGCTCTGTGCATGGCTTAACTGATTTAGGCATGCCTGCTGCAGTACTCACCAGAATGTGTTGGAGATCAAAGTAGGGGGAGTTATTCAGGTTTTATGGCAAGGTAATTAAAAAAATATGGGGATTATTACATATAAATCATACTTGCATAGATTTGATGGCAAAATACAATCAAATAAACACATTTAAAAAACGAGAGAGGGAAAACATTCATCCACTTTCTTTACTGTTACAGATGCAAAGCTGTACCCTGAAGTCTACACGGATGACGTCTTTCTTACACTGGACAGAATTTAGCCTAGTTCCATTTTAGTGGTGTTTCCATTTAATTTAAAAAAAAAAAAAAGTTATACTGAATCCTCTTACGTTGTGACTATGTGAAGACTGGAACTTTGCACTGGGTACAATAGACAGACAAGTGGTCCTAGAGGGTGTATTGATTTCCCTTGATTTCTGAGGTGATTTCACCTGAGAGTTGATTCTCAAAAAGTATGCTCATATGCCTGAGCATTTGTCTTGTCAATCCAGTTAGTAAAATACAAAAAAGACACAGGACCTGACACGGTAAGTAAAGTGCAGGTTTGGACCAACAGCTTCTGAAAAAGAGGTTGAAAAATCCCTGGAAAACTGCAGGAATTTATGTTCTCATGCACACAGAACTTTTGAGGTGAACATCTATGAGCTCAGGGAAGGATTGTAGCTCGTGCTTTCTGCCACATAAGGGAGAAAAGGATGAATGCACTGTGCTCCAAATAAGGGCTTAGAAATTCCAGACTAGAAAGAGGGAGAGATGATACAGTTGTAAATACTAAAGTTGTGACTGCAAAATGCAGAAAGCATTTCTCTCTTGGTGGGAGAGAAATGAAGAGTATTGTGAAACTTCTGTTTAATCAGAGGAGAGCTTCCACATTTCTGTCACATAAATATGCAGAAAGGATAAGCTTATAGCTTCAGCTGTCCTGAAGGCAGTGACACCATATGAAGACAGAACACATGTGCGTATGCCTGTATAAACATATACACAGTTGTAGCCAGAATGTATAATGCTGTCAGGATTGAGCTTTCTCTTTCCACGGATGTGCATATGCCCTCTTCAGTCTAATTAGGTTTATGACTCTACGTGCACGTGTACGTGCAAGAGATATAAAATGCAAGTACTGTTGCTTTTGATGTGAAATATTTATTTTCTTGTACCAACTACAGGTCCCTAAGAGGGTACATGTAAGGTTCATACTGTAAGATACATGGCTGAAGCACTGGCAACAGAATAAGCAGAACATGCTTGGCTGTCATTTTAGCCATCTTTTCTGCAGCAGTCTTAATATGCATGGAAGAGGGGGTATTGACTGGCACCTTTGCATGTATGAAGAATTCAATTCAGATAGTGAACGCCTAAATGATGAATCAGGTGAAAATTCCCCCGTACTTTGTTCTTTCGGGCAATAAAATAATTTCCTGAAGAAACTGAGGAAGCCAATCCCTGAAGTCAAATGTCTAATGTACTTGACTGTCAGTCCTGTCCTTGTGTTAGTGCTCAAGGTGGTGGGTCTCTTCCATTGCTAATAGTTTTCAGAGACCACGTAGATGTTGCATGCAATAATGATAATGAAGATGTATTAAATATATATTATCTGAAGCTGGAAGTTGGAGGCCGGACCTGAAAGTGTAGCAAAACTTAGTTGTATTTGCGTGCTCTCTGATTATGCACTGCTATTGATCACATGCGTACAATCTTGAAAACAAGGACAAGAAAACTCATAGAGATTTTGAAACAACAATAATACAAAGCCCTTTGTAAGATTTAATATAAAATCCTAACAGTAAAGAATTTGGTGATGCATCTGGTTCTTGTTTGGTGTACTTCTGCTGCCACAGTTAATACAGTGTTTGCAGTGCGCACATAAAGCAGATACCCCGAGATTCCTCTCTAAAAGAGTTAAATTTTTTTTTTATAGTCAAGCATGCTATCTTTCCTGTTTGTTTGCTTATTTTGGTTTTTTTTTCCCACAATTTCCATAGGTTGTATTTAGTTTATGTAAGTTACTCTTAACAGCTTTCAGTAGGATTTGTGGTAACATAATGGAAGATGTAGTTATAAAGAAGGCTATAAAGATGCTTCTGAGAAATTTCTAAGCGTGAGGAGAGTCTGTTTTTCTTGGTAATGACTGGAGTCTATGGGAAAAGTAAACCTCAAACGATGTAGTTGGAGACACTTTTTTTGTTCTCAGGTGCTAATGATTGTGTATTTCACTACAGCAGAATAAAAATCGCTCTCCTACAAACATATTTTGGCCCCCAAACTAGAATTAAAGTAATATCTGGCAACCTGGGCCACCTGGACCTCCAAGGTCAGGCTGACCCCAGCCTTCAGGATGCTTAGATTAATAGTTAATATCTAAGTCCTCATGTTTAGTAGGAAGCTGGTGGTTTTTACTGGTTTATTTGGGGCTTATCTTAATGGCTGCAAATCAGAGACCTGGGGCAACATCTTTCTTTTGTGTCTGGGTTTGTTGGTGCATGTCTGCTCCCCAGTTGTATCCTGAAGTGCTGTGTTTCGTAATTAGCTGTTGCTACTGCTCCTGACTCTACTGCTGCTGCTGGTGGTGGTTACATTTCTCCGCTTCCCAGTTCTTTTGCTACTTTGTGTGGGGGAAAAAAAAAAAAAAAAGAGGCAGTGTTGGTGGAGACATCCTCTGTCAACCTCTCTGCTCTGCTGGAAGGACTGAGGAAGTGTGGGATGAGGCTGGACAGGCAATCTGTTGATGATGGCTGAGCCTCTCTGTTGCCTCCTGGAAGGAAAATGCTGGAAGTCATAGAATCATAGAATCCTTAGAGCTGGAAGGGACCTTTAAAGGTCATCTAGTCCAACTCCCCTGCAGTGAACAGGGATATGCACAGCAAAATCAGGTTGCTCAGGGCTTGATCCAGCATTGCCTTGAAAGTCTCCATGGACAGGGCATGACCCACTTGTCTAGGCAACCTGTTCCAGTGCCTCACCACCCTCACTGTAAAAGACTTCTTCCTTATGTCCAACCTAAATCCACTCTCTTTAAGCTTGAAGCCATTTCCCCTTGTTCTATCACCACAGACCCTGCACAGAGTATGAGTTCTGCATTCCTCTGAGCACTCCAGCACCGTGCAGCAAACCCTGGCTGTCTGTGTGCTGCTGCTTTTCTTCAGCAGGGAGCCGTGGGAGCTGCAGGCTGAGGTGTCTGTGTGCTTGCCTAGCAGGCAGCCTGGATGAACCCAGATCTGGGCAGATTCACGGGCACTGTGTTTCTCAAGGCATAAATCATTTCAGAGGCTCATTAGGTTTAGCTCAGACATTGTCATCTTCTCTGTTTGGAAGTGAAGCTAGCCACAGTTGTTAAACCATCTGTGGACAGAATTTTGTTCGTGCATTAATCCCAGTGTTGGCACGAAAGTGATCACCAGAGGTGGTTCTATCAAACAAGTAACTGCTCCTCAGTAATAGTGACTAAGAGCTGTGAAGAGGAGACAAGACCTTATAAAATCTGCTCACTCTGGTTCCAAAAGGATCAGGCACAGTGGGTAGCCTGCTCTGAACAATGGGGATGATTTTGTGATGAGGTACATGGCTTGGGCAATCTTATTATGGACCATCAGTATCTCACACTTCCCTGGTGGCTGGATTTGCTCTTTGCCTGTTTTTAATTTCATTTGGGGTTTCACTGTCTTTTGCTTTCAGCTATCTATGCTGATGAGATTTTGATAGTTTCTTGTACAAAACCATGTAGTAGAATGGTTTTGCGTAAATGGAGCTACATCAAATTTGTGAAGCATTGCCTTGTGAAGCATGCCTTTCTGACAAAGATCCCTCTAATCTGTTGAACATTTTATGTTAGTGGTTATTGATTTTCTGATGAGTGCGGTGATTAGGTAATTATCTATAAGTCCTTTCTCTTCTGACTGTGCTATGTTTCATGCATGGTTTTATGGATTAAATAATGGCATACACTTATGTAGCAGCACTGTACTCCTGTATGAGATCTTCCTCTCTGATAAGTTAGATGCACCACCTATTCTAGCATGGTATCAGTTAGACTGACATGCACCAAGGACCTTGCTGACCAACTCCTGGTAGAGGTGCCCAAATGAGTGCCCAACATTGTGCATTGAAGTTTTCAAGACAAATTCAATTATATTAACAAAGCTGCTGTAAGAAAACCTTTTTACATTTTTGAGCAAATAACGCTCAGTGCACGTACTTCTCAATGGCATTTTCGTTGTTATTAGGAGTGGTGTCGTAGATATAGCTGGAATTTCTGGTGTGACTATGCAAAGGCATGGTGCATCTGTTCTCCCTCATGTCATGATGTGCTCAGGAGTTAGAACGCAACAAAATTTGTGAAAACCAGAGAGAAAATAAATTTAAAAGGTGATCCTAAACCTTTTAGTGGCACTACTTAGTTTCTCAATCAATTTATAAAGAAATTTGCTTATTTGCCTCCCTCTCTTACAACACCCTTCCAAGGTATCCCCTTCTCTGTGTTGTTAATGAGTAGCCTTCATTCAGTTTGCACATAATCATATACCTTTTACATATGCATTTGCAAAACACTAATGCAATGTGAGTCTAAAGGCAAATTCTTACCAAGCATGGAGTGAATCAATGTGCTAAATGTCCAAAAAGCAGCCACAAGATGTACTTTGAAAACATGAAGCTGCTCAGGAGGAATTTCAGTTCTTTGCAATTAACCATACCCTAGTAATCCTTCTGCAAGAGGGCACACACATCTGTTTGTCTTTCCATGGAATGTGCACTGTGGCAGGATGAAAATCAGAAGCAGAGCTAGTTGCCCTTCTAGGAACTCCTAGATCTATTGCAAGATTACTATCTCAGCATTTAGATTGCTTGAAGATGGAACAAATAATAAAAGAGAATAAAAGCCAACTCAATTGTCACTAGATTCCAGCACAGAAATTATAGTTGAAACCTCCTCGACACACTTCAAAAGCGGCTTGTGTTACTGTCAACGGTTTACGGGCGTTAGGCCCGATTCCGTGACGAAGGGGACGGGGGACCCAAGGGCCCACGTCCCGGGAAAAGGGGAAAGGGGAAAAGGGTAGGGAGATGGCCCTGAGAGCAAAGAACAGCGGCAACAATCTGAGGAGAAACAAACTAATTTACTAAATAAAATATCG